>NC_057800.1:638607794-638703543 GCF_018294505.1 Triticum aestivum | reverse complement strand
TTCTATTCCTTTTATTTTCTATATATATATATATATATCACATGTGGCCGTCTTGCGTTTGTAATATGACTCCATCAATATGAAATTGTGCCTTCGTACGTCTAGAAGAGATCTAGTTCTTTTTTTTTTCTTTGACCGCATCCTTTTGCTATTGTTCTCACAACAACATTTTTCTTCTACCCGTTGCACCTTCATGAGATTTCATCCGTGGATCCCATAAATCAGAAAGATGAGAATTAGTCATATTAGCAGTTTATAAACAATGACTTTGCTAAAGGGATTAAATAAAGTCTCATCTAAATTCTATGACATTTGATTCTACGGGAGATTCCTGCAATTTATTGGATTTTTTTTCATGTTAATGTCACTTCATGAGTCTTACTTAATTCTCATCTAGAAGAGATCTAGCTCTTTATGGGATTTCTATTTCTTTTATTTTCTATATATATATCACATGTGGCCGTCTTGCGTTTGTAATACGACTCCATCAATTTGAAATTGTGCCTTCGTACGTCTATGGTTTTCCTCACAAAAAAAATGTTCTGATGTCTCCTGCTTTTATCTAACAACTTTTTCATGTTGATCTAAATGGTATAGTCTGTTGATGTTACAATTACGTGGATCTAACAGTTGTGATCTTCTAAAAAGAGATAATTCATCACATCGGTATTTTGATTTTCTATAAAAAAAAAGAACAACACATCTTTCTATTTTCGTCTGCAACGTAACTCTGATACATAATACTCCTTTCGTCTCAAAATAAGTGTCCCAAACTTAGTACAACTTTGTACTAAAGTTAGTACAAAGTTGATGCACTTATTTTGGGACAAGGAGAATAGATATAAATAGACGATTATTTAATACGATACCATTCAAAAGTCAAATCGAATGCAAACATGATGACATTTTTATTATTCTCTATCATTGACCTTGATAAATATACAAGGCCAGATGGTATGTGAGACCATTACCATTAGTTCAGCAACCTTAGAGGGAACACTACATCCCTGCTTGCACCCCTATACATATTGTACACTTGCATCCCTCGGGAACACACATGTCAGGATTTTTGGGTGAGGGCACTCTAGGTATCTTATCGCAGTAAGCTCTACAATCATCGATTTGACAAGGGCCACTTTTAAGGACATGTCTGCACTGGAGCGAGGTTGCCATATCTAGGTATCAAAAGAGAAAATAAGAAAAGTTAGAGCAGCCCAACATACATATAATACAATTCTCAAAGTGTAGATGTTGAAGGAGAGAAGTGCATATTACACCCCTCAACTCTAGCCCTAGTCTAATATACACCCCCCAACTTCAATACCATCTAGTTTACACCCCCAACTCTCAAAACCAAGCGGAATTCAACCCTCCCCTCCCCGTTGACCGGTTTTGACATGTTGACTGGGTGAACAGTAACAAAAAAATCAAAAAGAAATTTGGTTTTTCCAATGGGTGAACAGTAAATTCAAAAAAAATGGAAATAAAATTCAACAAGCTGTTTCGATTTTTTGCCGGGTGAATAGTAAATTCCAAAAAATACTTTTTTTTCAAAAAAACCGAATTATTTTTGTGTGGGTGATTTTTCAGCACGTGATGTCTGTGACAATTTTC
Organism: Triticum aestivum; assembly: GCF_018294505.1. Classification (NCBI taxonomy): domain Eukaryota; kingdom Viridiplantae; phylum Streptophyta; class Magnoliopsida; order Poales; family Poaceae; genus Triticum; species Triticum aestivum. Next base: position 638,701,929 of record NC_057800.1, on the reverse strand, counting down.
AGCTTGTTTGGACATTTCAGTGGTCTCTCAACAAAAAAAAATATATCAGCCCGAACAGTACACGAATTGTTAACTGTTTCATGCAAATATAATTTAGAAATTTTTGTTTTCTTATTTTTCCTGAAATTTACTGTTCACCCAGACAAAAAATCAACATTTTAAAAAATCAAAATTATTTTTTTAATTTTTTATTTAGAACTTTTTAAAATTTTACTGTTCAGCCGGTGGAAAAACAAAATTATTATTTCTTTTGAATTTACTATTGGGGGGTGTAAATTAGATGGTATTAGAGTTGGGGGTTGTATATTAGACTAGGGCTAGAGTTGAGGGGTGTAATATGCACTTCTCTCATGTTGAAGATAGTATTGTCTACTCCCTAGATACCTGAAGATAGCATGAGGAGTGCTAGGGCGAAGAGTAAAATCTTCATATTTTTCATCTCTTGATTGCAGACTCACAAGGGTCGGGATTATAAATTGCAGGCTAACAAGTCGCCACAAAGAGGATGAGTTTTGTCCCTATGGATTGTTGGGCTAACTAGATGTGAGTAGGCTCTTTTTATAGTGGGTGCGTGCTATATAAGTAGATAGGATTGTTTGTAATTATTTAGGAATAAACACATAACCAAAGAATATTTTGCTAAATCAAGAACAAGATTATGCATTAAGTGGAGAAGATATTGATTTGATTCGTGCTGGTAAAGAGAACAGTTGTAAGGAATTTAGAAGAAAAAGGCGTAGAGAATTAGGAAAAAGATCTTATGCTTTATAAGCTATGGAGATCAACTGTAGTAAATTAAGAATAAAATTTACAATAGATTAGGGGCGAGGCGGTGTTGGATTCTCCCTGAAGTCTATGGAGATCAACTATAGTAAGGGCTCGTTCGGAAGTCCGCTGGCTTCTCCGAAAGCCAGCTTCTCGCGCGAGCTAGTGCTAGCTGGCTTCTCACTGGAGCCAGCGAGCGTTCGGCAGTGACTTGGTACACTGTAGCGAGAGAAAAACGATTCGATGGGGCATTAGCGATAGGAAAATGGTTCGCTGGGTGGGCTGTAGCACTTCGGGATGGCATGGAATGTAATATCCGGCAACTCCCGCTTCTCCAGAATCTAGGAGCTGGGGCGGGGCTGCTTCCAGAAATTGCACTGGAGCCGAGTCAGATTCCAGGAGCCGGGTCGTTCGACTGGCTTCTCGCCAGCTTCTCGAGAAGTTGGATCGTGGAGGAGATCCGAACGGGCTCTAAATTAAGAATAAAATTTACAATAGCATGCTTCCAATTTTTTTCCGCAAAAATGTATTCTCCCTGTTATTATGATTCTGTTTTTGTGATCCCGTAATTTTTTGGATTAATTTTTGCATATAGTGTGGATTTTGATGTGACCCGCCAATGTAGACATCACCTAAGAGAAATTTGTTGACTACACAGTAGGGAGACGAGGGAACGGCTATGTGCCGCTTATTGAGAGGCCCACGACTGCCTTGCGTACAGTGGGCCGGTGGTGGGCTGGCCCAATATGACATGGCTCGTCATGCTGATGTGACTCAATTTTCTTCTTTTTTTATATTTTAAATGCATATATTTTAAAAACTTGAATTTATTGAAAAAATTAAATTATGAATTTGGAAAAACATTTACATCTGGAATGTCAAACATATATCATTAGATTCATCATAGGATATAGTTTCATGTTTTACATATTTGGTATTGTACATATAAATATTTTTCTTTATAAACTTGATCAATTTGCAAAGTTTGATTTTTCAGAAAATCTATACGCACTACATTATGGAACGGAGGGAGTATAAAAAAAAGTTAGCACTGTTTTAAAAGAGCCAGTGCAGAGTGGCACATGCTCTTCAGCGTGACTTAAATTGATCAACCATCTTCATCATGGCATCGCATATATATATAGTTCATGCCATTTGCTCTGTTGTATAGTTTCTTTGCCGTCAGGGTTTTGATGCCGGTGTAAGCTCGGTGCTCCATGTACGCCTCTTTGCTCTCTTTCTTATTAGCAAAGATCAATGAACTGGCACTAGACGGCATTTGATAACGTACAGAATAAGTCGAGCAGCAACAGCAGCAGTTATTTTCGCCAAAAAAAGCAACAGCAGCAGTTCAGCCTGGAATCTTTTTCCTCTTTTTTTTTTTGAGAGAGAGGGAGTTCGGACTGCAATTTAGTCACTGTTGACGGCTGGTCGAGTGGAATTGTGGATCGATCACATCTCGACGTATAGAACTGAAAAAAGAATACTGTACTTCATTTGCCATCGCTCATCGGTTTGTTTTTTCTCACTGGCTTTCCTAGTAATGTCACGGGCAAACATGTACTCGCTCAACCAGGAATCCATTTTTTTTTTGCCTCCAACATATGCGTCTCCATACACAATCACGAGATTCTTGACAAAATCCCTCCCCAGGTTACTAAGTAAAACTCCGATAAAATGCTCCCCTTTCTCAGTTTCCAATTTCACAAGAAATAATCCTTTTTGACCTCTGTCAGAATACCCATACCCACAGATCCTCCTCTAGAACGAGAAAAGATTCAGTCAAAATCACACTCAGACTAGGGTGCATGCAGCATAGCTGGGGTAGTCTTGTACTCATGTATCATTGTTTCTTGCAGGCCCGCAAAATGTAGATTAGGTTTCTAATAAATGCATCTCCTTTTCTCATTGTCTCCTAGTCCACATAACAGCACCAATCATTTCTTTACTCGACTTGTTTTCCTCACTGTTGATTAGCAAATCGTGCATGTGGTGCACTAATCCTTGTCACACCTTCTTATGGTATTAAACTAGCATAATTTATTGTTAACAAAAACCGACCTTAGCTCAGTTGGTAGAGCGGAGGACTGTAGTATTTGCAGATCAATCCTTAGGTCGCTGGTTCGAATCCGGCAGGTCGGACGTTGGACGTAATATTTTTTTGTCCACACGATGACGATGACGGGCCGCTTGTTTGGATGTTGCCCGATCTTTTGGCGGCTCCTTTTCCTGCTCTTGGGCCAAAAGCCCAATTTTCGCCAAATCGGATAATTTCTATCATAAACGTGAAACTTAGTGGACTAGTAGTGGTAAAAAGTGAAATTCAGTTTTTTTTACTACCACACCGTTAGCGCCGCTTGTTTGGATGTTGCCCGATCTTTTTTGGCGGCTCCTTTTCCTGCTCTTGGGCCAAAAGCCCAATTTTCGCCAAATCGGATAATTTCTATCATAAACGTGAAACTTAGTGGACTAGTAGTGGTAAAAAGTGAAATTCAGTTTTTTTTACTACCACACCGTTAGCGCAAGTTGTTGGACTAAAACACATTTGAATAAGCTGAACTTGCAGCCAAAATTCATGTATGTGACTTAAAACAATCAAGTTGTTGGCAAGTCACTGGATCTCTCAGTCCAATTTTGCTTTGCTATTGATCGTGGGGTTAGTGACTTAGAACAGCTAACCAAATAACAACAGTAAAAAAGCCCCAAAGGGCGGATTTGGATACGAAGTGTTGAGGAGAACAACTTACAAACTAACAACAGTACAATTGCATTATGTAACACATCTAGGTCTGCTAAAGATGTTTCGTGGAAAAAAAAGGTTTGTGTTAAAGATACTCCGTGGATAAAATTGTTGTTGATTGGTGAAGATGCAACTGATAATTTATCATGTTTTTAGCGGCTCTTCTTTGTTTGATAAAGACAAATTGTGCTAGAGAAAACTCATCACTATGCATTGCTCTGTACACCATACTGCCTTTATGTTCTCTGCAGCATTGTAAAATTTAGTGATACTTATTGGCAAGGGTGAAGCGCTGGTGACATACATATAGAAGCACTTGTGGTCGTATGGGTAAATCATAGAAAGTTTTCAATTATTGGACGATTCTGACAATGCCTCAAGTTGTACTTTGCCGAATTTCTCTTATCACTACATTTAGCCACACTCCTTGGTGCCCATCCCATTCAAAACGAATGTTGACTTTCCATCCAACGAAAAGTTGATGTCGTGTCATCAGCTTATGCATCTGCCTAGCAATGAACACGGCTGAGTTCTTCATATTTTGGTTTCTTAATACAACGACGAAGTATTCTTTGGTTTGCTTTGAAACAGAATATAGCTGGGAATTAGCCTTTTAGAGCATTTTCCAATGAAGCAGTCTATTGGCAATGGTTTGAGTTATGTTAATTGTTGAACAGAATGAACTCAACTGGTTTCGTATGCTAGAGTGCTAGAATTTATCCTAATTTGCAGCCTGCATTACCATGCATCAACAACTTAGCATCCCTGAAATTTCTGTCAAATCTAACAATTGGTCGTTAATTGAATGCTCACTATACCCCTTTAAATTCTACTCCCTCCGTTCCAAAATAGATGACTCAACTTTGTACTAACTTTGTACTGAAGTTAGTACAAAGTTGAGTCATCTATTTTGGAACGGGGGAGTACCTATGTCCTATGATGCTATGCAATTATTTGAATTTATGAAATGTTCTATTTGTGCTATGCAAGTCTGCCTTTCTATATGCATGGCATATTTTTTTGGTTGTTGAAATCCAAGTGCTATATTTGCAGGGCACCATCTCTAAAGAGCCTTCACCTCATTTCTGGCTATAATTTTGATGAAGGACTTAAGGAGGCGATAGTGAAATTCCCTTTGCTCCAAGAGCTCGAGCTTTTATTATGTTCATATGTGTGTGAGAGTGGTGCATTTAGGGTTGTAGGCAAAGCATGCCCACAACTAAAGCGCTTCAGACTGAGAAAGGATGTGTTCTATGATTTTGAATCTACTCACTACGACATGGATGATGAAGCAATGGGGATTGCAACTATGCATGAGCTACACTCTTTGCAGTTCTTTGGCAATAACCTGACCAATAAAGGACTGATAGCTATCCTGGATAATTGCCGACACCTGGAGTCTCTTGACATTCGTCATCGCTTCAGCGTCTACATGGACAACACCATGCATGCAAAGTGTGACAGGATAAGCACAATGAGGCTTATCCTGCCAAGATTGAGCGATGTTCGTATGGAAGGACAAGTTGTTCAGCGACAACATCTGACAGGGGATTCACTAGAATAATATCATCCCCATCCATGGATGCCGACGCTAATCTTTCTGCAATAAAAAATCAAGTACGCAAGTTAATCGATGATTTGAGAAGCTATCCCTTAGAAGGTGAGAGATTAGCTACATCAGAGATTTGTCGTCTAGCTAAGCGAAATGCGGGTGAGGGAGTCCTGGATTAGGGGGTCTCCGGACAGCCGGACTATATCTTTCGGCCGGACTGTTGGACTATGAAGATACAAGATTAAAGACTTCATCTCGTGTCCGGATGGGACTCTACTTGGCGTGGAAGGCAAGCTAGGCAATACGGATATGTATATCTCCTCCTTTGTAACCGACCTTGTGTAACCCTAGCCCCTCCGGTGTCTATATAAACCGGAGGGTTTTAGTCAGTAGGACAACATACAATCATATCATAGGCTAGCTTCTAGGGTTTAGCCTCTCCGATCTCGTGGTAGATCTACTCTTGTACTACCCATATCATCAATATTAATCAAGCAGGACGTAGGGTTTTACCTCCATCAAGAGGGCCCGAACCTGGGTAAAACATTGTGTCCCCTACCTCCTGTTACCATCCGCCTTAGACGCACAGTTCGGGACCCCCTACTCGAGATCCGCCGGTTTTGACACCGACATTGGTGCTTTCATTGAGAGTTCCTCTGTGCCGTCACCAGAAGGAAGGATGTCTCGTCTCGTCTTTAAAGACGGTACTACTATTGGGGGAGCTTTGGCTACTGGCCAAACTCTCCGGCTAGGCGGGTTCATTATGACCGCCTGTTCGGCCGCCGCGCCAACGATGAGTTCTCGGGTCATCGAAAACTGCTTCCACGTCAAATTGGCGCTCGCCGAACAGATGGATCCAATGGAGCTCTCCTCCTTAAACGAGCTCTTGGATTGCATCGCCGCCTTGGGAGTCGCTATGGACTATGATCGGATTGGGTTTAAACCCGATCAAAGAGAGATTAACTCTCCACCGGTCACCCATCATATTGCAGTGGTGGAGGAACAATGCGGCGACCTTTCCTCTATCCTGAGGACCAACTATGTCCGGATGCCCGAGCTCTCCGAGCCGGACGCCCGTTCGCGGGAGGACAACATCCAATCCCTGAACTTAGAGTCAGACAACGGACCAGGATTAGCGGGTAACATCCCAGAATCGAAACTTCAAAAATTGGAAACTCCTCGGCCCTGGATCCCAGATCGGGTAGGGGTTTGGATTCAATTCCACCCACCCTCCCAAACACATGCGACTTTCCCATATCAGGCAAGAGCCCTGGGAAACAGTACATCATTACTGGGCCAGATTCCTCCTTGCGATGAACAAGGTTAAGGACTGTCGCGAGGAAGACGCAATCTTATTTTTCTACAATAATTGCACGGACAAGGGAATCCTTAACGCCATAAATCGCCGTGAGATAATACGCTTCGCTGACTTGGCATCCATAGTACAAAAGTACTGTGCGATGGAAAGTGCCTGGAAAACCGAAACAAACTTTTGGGATAATCCGGCCCTGAACACAAACCCAGTCCGAAATAAAAGGGTGCATTATCACAATACACCTGGGTTAACTACCAAAAAAAAGCAAAAACCCTGTACAGGGCGAGGAACCGTACTGGAGGGATGGCTCAACGGACCCTGCAAAATTCATAGCACGACGGATATAATATCAACGCACAGCCTTAGAGCATGTTGGATACTCCGACAGGTGGCCAAAAGTGGTGAGGATCTTCTTATCCCACATACCACAGAGCACCGTCCAGTGGATAAAAATACAGTGTTAACAGTGTTCGAGACCTTTGCGTCAAATAATAGGCGCAAGCGAACACTCCGCAGCATGGCCGAAATCTGCCACGTAGCAGCAACAAATCCATGGAGTAACACGGCTATTACCTTCAATGCCAGTGATGAACCCAAATTCCGAACAGCCCGAGCACCAGCCGCACTGGTCCTCAGTCCAATCGTGGACGGCTTTCGGCTCACCAAAGTACTCATGGACGGCGGCAGCGGACTAAACCTCATCTATGAGGAAACCCTTCAAAAGATGGAAATAGACTGGAACCGCATCGAGCAAAGTAGCACAACCTTTAGAGGAATTATCCCCAGTCGGGAAGCACGCTGTGCTGGGAAAATCACACTAGATGTGGTATTCGGCACGCCGGACAATTACAGGTCTGAAGAAATTACATTTCAAGTGGCCCCGTTCAGCAGTGGCTATCACGCTCTTTTAGGACGGGAGGCGTTCACAATCTTCCAAGCCGTACCCCATTATGGGTACATGAAGCTTAAAATGCCCGGGCCCAACGGAATCATCACTCTCGCCAGTGATCCGGACACAGCACTCCGCGTCGAAAACAAAACAGCGGCATTGGCCCTCGAGGCATTATCTAAAGCCCTCTCGGCCGAGGAGTTAACCACGTTACGCTCCACAGTGGACAGGGACGATGTGATACTCAAAAAAAGATCCAAGTCCACCTCTTTTAAACCAGTGGATGAAATAGTCAAATTCCAAGTCCACCCAACGGACCCTACCAAAACAGCCTCCATCGGGGCACAGTTAAACCCCGCTGTGGATGCCGCACTACAAGAGTTCCTGCGCGAGAATTGGGACATATTCGCCTGGCATCCTTCAGACATGCCAGGAATCCCATGCAGGCTGGCCGAGCATAGCCTCAATATCCTAAAAGGATTCAAGCCGGTCAAGCAAGCTCTTCGGTGTTTCTCCGAACCTAAGAGACAGGCCATGGGAGAAGAACTAGCCGAGTTATTGGAGGCCGGATTCATCAGAGAAATAAAACATCCGGACTGGCTAGCAAACCTGGTGATGATACCAAAGAAGGACAAATCCTGGCGCCTTTGCATCGATTTCAAAGACCTCAATAAAGCTTGCCCAAAGGATCCTTTCCCCCTCCCATGCATCGATCAAATCATTGATGCTACCGCAGGACACGAGTCATTGTGTTTCCTCGACGCATACTCCGGTTACCACCAAATCAAGATGGCGGAGTCCGACCAAGCCGCAACGGCATTCATCACACCATACAGTCCCTTCTGTTTCAACACAATGCCTTTTGGGCTCAAAAACGCCGGCGCAACATATCAGCGCATGATTCAGACATGCCTGGAGAAACAAATTGGCAAAACAGTAGAGGCATACGTAGACGATGTGGTCGTCAAAACCAAACACATCGACTCTTTGATAGACGACTTGAGGCTCACATTCGACAACCTCCGAACATATGACATCAAGCTCAATCCGGAAAAATGCGTTTTCGGCGTACCAGCCGGAAAGCTCCTGGGATTTATCATCTCCAGTAGAGGTATTGAAGCTAATCCGACCAAAATCCGAGCATTGTCACAGTTGGCTACCCCAACAGACCTCAAACAAATCCAGAAGTTAACTGGATGTGTGGCGGCTCTAAGCCGCTTTATCTCCCGCTTGGGAGAAAAGGCTTTACCCCTTTATCGCCTCCTTCGGCGCACCGAACACTTCGAGTGGACGGACACAGCCGGATTGGAAGAAATAAAGGCATTCTGGCAACCAACCCGATCTTGGCCGCGCCAAACATCGGCGAACAAATGTTGTTGTACATTGCGGCAACTCGTCAAGTTGTAAGCGCAGTGCTTGTTGTCGAACGGGAAGCGGACGGACACAAATTCCCTCTTCAAAAGCCGGTATACTATGTATCCACTGTCCTCACTCCATGCAAATCACGGTACCCGCATTACCAAAAAAATAGCATATGCGGTATTCATGGCATCGCGGAAACTGCGACACTACTTTCAAGAGTGTTCGATTACAGTAGCCTCGGAAGTACCGCTTAATGATATTATCAACAACTGCAACGCTACGGGTCGGATTGCCAAATGGGCCATTCAGCTCCTCCCATTCGACATAACATACAAACCTCACCGAGCCATTAAATCGCAAGTACTGGCCGACTTCGTCGCCGAATGGACTGATGCCGAACTCTCTAAAGAGTACGGCGCATACTCCAATTGGATCATGCACTTCGACGGTTCTAAAATGCTGGCCGGTCTAGGGGCTAGCGTCGTCCTGACGTCCCCAACCGAAGATACCGTTCGGTACATACTACAAATATTGTATACAGATTCCAACAATGCAGCCGAATACGAAGCTTTGTTGCATGGTCTTCGAATGGCAGTCTCCATGGGCATTCAACGCCTGGAGGTGCGTGGGGATTCAAACCTCGCAATATCCCAAATAAACGGAGATTTCGACGCCAAGGATCTGAAAATGGCGGCCTATCAAAACGCCGTCCTAAAAATGTCAGCTCGGTTTGAGGGACTCGAATTTCACCATGTGGCTCAGGAAAACAATCAGGCGGTGGATATCCTCGCCCGCATCGGCGCAAAACGCGACGCGGTCCCCCTCAACATATTTCTAGAAAGGCTTTTCAAGCCATCCGTAGCATGGGAAGGGGACACCGGTAACAACAGTCTGGACCCGGCCAAAGTACCCGATACCGAACTCTCTGACACAATCGGAGGCTCCGCCACCGAAATAACACCTTTAGCCCACGAAATAATGGCCATTATTGCCCCATGGACAGAACCATTCCTGGCCTACCTAACTAGATAGGAACTTCCGGAGGACCAAAATGAGGCACGCTGCATAGTGCGGCGATCCAAGGACTACAGGGTCCATGAGGGAGAATTGTACAAGAAAAGCACTACCGGAGTCCTTCAAAGGTGCATCTCCGAAGAGGAAGGGCGGAATCTTTTGGCAGAAATTCACGCCGGACTCGGCGGTCATCACGCCACAGCCCGGGCTCTTGTAAGCAAGGCCTTCCGTACAGGATTCTATTGGCCAACGGCCCGGGCAGATGCACATGACTTGGTCCAACGTTGCGCCGGTTGCCAACTCTTTGCAAATCAAAGCCACATGCCACCCACCGCCCTCCAAACAATCCCGATTACATGGCCCTTTGCGGTCTGGGGGCTTGACATGGTTGGACCCCTTAAAGGGGGAACCCACAAGAAAAAATACTTATTGGTCATGGTGGATAAATTCACCAAATGGATAGAGGCCAAACTGGTTAAAACAGCCGAATCCGGACCGGTGATAGATTTCATATCCGGGGTTGTACACTGTTACAGCGTCCCCCACAGCATCATCACTAATAACGGCACGAACTTCACGGCCGACGAGGTAAAACTCTGGTGCAGCAACATGGGCATCAAGCTCGATTATGCCTCAGTCTATCACCCACAAACCAACGGTCAAGTCGAGCGATCAAACGGTCTTATAATGAGCGGCATTAAACCTAGATTAGTGTGTTCCTTAATGGAGTCTAACACGCACTGGGTAGAGGAGCTCGACTCCGTACTCTGGGGGCTGCAGACCATGCCGAATCGTAGTATCGGATATACACCCTTCTTTTATGGTGTACGACGCAGAGGCAGTCTTGCCCTGTGACATAATTCATGACTCACCTAGAGTGCACATTTATGAAGAAAGAGAAGCCGAGCTCGATCGGCAGGACAGTCTGGACACCTTGGAGGAGGAGCGCGACGTAGCCAAAGCCCGTTCCGCATTTTATCAGCAACAGGCTCGCAGATACCAAAGCAGAGAAGTACGGGCCAAAACTTATAACATTGGTGAACTAGTTCTACGCCTGCCGGATAAGAAAAAAAGAATAAGCTCGAGCCCAAATGGGAAGGTCCCTTCATTATCGACCAAGTTCTGACCGGTGGAGTGTACTGACTGCGGGATGTATCGACTAGTCTGTTGGGGAACGTAGCAGAAATTCAAAAATTTTCCTACGCAACACCAAGATCTATCTATGGAGAGACCAGCAACGAGTAGAAAGAGAGTGCATCTACATACCCTTGTAGATCGCTAAGCGGAAGCGTTCAAGTGAACGGGGTTGATGGAGTCGTACTCGTCGTGATTCAGATCACCGATGATCAAGTGCCGAACGGACGGCACCTCCGCGTTCAACACACGTACAGCTCGACGATGTCTCCCACGCCTTGATCCAGCAAGGAGAGAGGGAGAGGTTGAGGAAGACTCCATCCAGCAGCAGCACAACGGCGTGGTGGTGATGGAGGAGCGTGGCAATCCTGCAGGGCTTCGCCGAGCACCTACGGGAGAGGAGATGTGTCACGGGAGGGAGAGGGAGGCAACCAAAGGCCTTAGGTCTGTTTGGGAGGCCCTCCTACCCCACTATATATAGGGATCCCAAGGGGGGGGGGTGCGCCAGCCCCTAGGAGATCCAATCTCCAAGGGGGCGGCGGCCAGGGGAGGAGTCCTCCCCCCCCAAGGCACCTAGGAGGTGCCTTCCCCTGCTGGGACTCTTCCTTTAGGGTTTCCCCAGGCGCATGGGCCTCTTGGGGCTGGTGCCCTTGGCCCATGTAGGCCAAGGCGCACCCCCTACAGCCCATGTGGCCCCCCGGGGCAGGTGGCCCCACCCGGTGGGCCCCCGGGACCCTTCCGGTGGTCCCGGTACAATACCGATGACCCCGAAACTTGTCCCGATGGCCGAAACAGGACTTCCTATATATAAATCTTTACCTCCGGACCATTCCGGAACTCCTCGTGACATCCGGGATCTCATCCGGGACTCCGAACAACATTCGGTTACCACATACAAGCTTCCTTTATAACCCTAGCGTCATTCGAACCTTAAGTGTGTAGACCCTACGGGTTCGGGAGACATGCAGACATGACCGAGACGTTCTCCGGTCAATAACCAACAGCGGGATCTGGATACCCATGATGGCTCCCACATGTTCCACGATGATCTCATCGGATGAACCACGATGTCAAGGACTCAATCGATCCCGTATTCAATTCCCTTTGTCTATCGGTATGTTACTTGCCCGAGATTCGATCGTCGGTATACCGATACCTTGTTCAATCTCGTTACCGGCAAGTCACTTTACTCGTTCCGTAACACATCATCCCGTGATCAACTCCTTGGTCACATTGCGCATATGATGATGTCCTACCGAGTGGGCCCAGAGATACCTCTCCGTTTACACGGAGTGACAAATCCCAGTCTCGATCCGCATAAAACAATAGATACTTTCGGAGATACCTGTAGTGCACCTTTATAGTCACCCAGTTACGTTGTGACGTTTGATACACCCAAAGCACTCCTACGGTATCCAGGAGTTACACGCTCTCATGGTCAAAGGAAGAGATACTTGACATTGGCAAAGCTCTAGCAAACGAACTACACGATCTTTGTGCTAGGCTTAGGATTGGGTCTTGTCCATCACATCATTCTCCTAATGATGTGATCCCGTTATCAACGACATCCAATGTCCATAGCCAGGAAACCATGACTATCTGTTGATCACAACGAGCTAGTCAACTAGAGGCTCACTAGGGACATATTGTGGTCTATGTATTCACACGTGTATTACGATTTCCGGATAATACAGTTATAGCATGAATAAAAGACAATTATCGTGAACAAGGAAATATAATAATAATACTTTTATTATTGCCTCTAGGGCATATTTCCAACAGTCTCCCACTTGCACTAGAGTCAATAATCTAGTTCACATCGCCATGTGATTAACACTCACAGGTCACATCGCCATGTGACTAACACCCAAGAGTTTACTAGAATCAGTAGTCTAGTTCACATCACTATGTGATTAATACTCAATGAGTTTTAGGTTTGATCATGTTGCTTGTGAGAGAGGTTTTAGTCAACGGGTCTGAACCTTTCAGATCCGTGTGTGCTTTACAAATCTCTATGTCATCTCCTAGATGCAGCTACCACGCTCTATTTGGAGCTATTCCAAACAACTGTTCTACTTGGAGCTATTCTAAATTATTGCTCCATTATATGTATCCGGTCTCTCTACTCAGAGCTATCCGGATAGGTGTCAAGCTTGCATCGTCGTAACCTTTACGACGAACTCTTTTACCACCTCCATAATCGAGAAAATTCCTTAGTCCACTAGTTACTAAGGATAACTTTGACCGCTGTCCTGTGAGCCATTCTTGGATCACTCTTGTACCCCTTGACTGACTCATGGCAAGGCACTCTTCAGGTGCGGTACACATCATAGCATACTGAAGAGCCTACGTCTTAAGCATAGGGGACGACCTTCGTCCTTTCTCTCTATTCTGCCGTGGTCGAGCTTTAAGTCTTAACTTTGTACCTTACAACTCAGGCAAGAACTCCTTCTTTGACTGGTTCATCTTGAACACCTTCAAGATCATGTAAAGGTATGTGCTCATTTGAAAGTATTATTAAGCGTTTTGATCTATCCTTATAGATCTTGATGCTCAATGCTCAAGCAGCTTAATCCAGGCTTTCCAGAAATTCTACGTCATTTCTGATCAACAATATGTCAACAACATATACTCATCAGAAATTCTATAGTGCTCCCACTCACTTCTTTGGAAATACAAGTTTCTCATAAACTTTGTACAAACCCAAAATCTTTGATCATCATCAAAGCATACATTCCAACTCCGAGATGCTCACTCCAGTCCTTAGAAGGATCGCTGGAGCTAGCATACCTTTTAGCATCCTTAGGATCGACAAAAACTTTCTGATTGTATTACATACAACCTTTCCTTACGAAAACTGGTAAGGAAACTCGTTTTGACATCCGTCTGCCAGATTTCATAAATGCAGCTAATGCTAACATGATTCCGACGGACTTAAGCATCGCTACGGATGAGAAAATCTCATCGTAGTCAACTCCTTGAACTTGTGAAAAACTTTTCGCCACAAGTCGAGCTTCATGGACGGTGACATTACCATCCACGTCCGTCTTCTTCTTAAAGATCCATTTATCTTAATGGCTTGCCGATCATCGGGCAAGTCCACCAAAGTCCATGGATCCGTTCTCGGATTTTATGGCCTCAAGCCATTTATCGGAATCCGGGCCCACCATCGCTTCTCCATAGCTCGTAGGTTCATTGTTGTCTAGCAACATGACCTTCTAGACAGGATCACCTTACCACTCCGAAGTAGTACGTGTCCTTGTCGTCCTACGAGGTTTGGTAGTGACTTGATCTGAAGTTTCATGATCAATATCATAAGCTTCCACTTCAATTGGTGTAGGTGCCACAGGAACAACTTCCTGTGCCCTGTCACACACTAGTTGAAGAGACGGTTCAATAACCTCATCAAGTCTCCACCATCCTCCCACTCAACTCTTTCGAGAGAAACCTTTCCTCGAGAAAGGACCCGATTCAAGAAACAATCCATATTGCCTTCGGATCTGAATTAGGAGGTATACCCAACTGTTTTGGGTTTCCTATGAAGATGCATTTTATCCGCTTTGGGTTCGAGCTTAATCCTGAAACTTTTTCACATAAGCGTTGCAGCCCCAAACCTTTAAGAAACGACAACTTAGGTTTCTCTAAACCATAATTCATACGGTGTCATCTCATCGGAATTACGTGGTGCCCTATTTAAAGTGAATGTGGTTGTCTCTAATGCCTAACCCATGGACAATAGTGGTAATTCGATAAGAGACATCATGGTACGCACCATATCCAATAGGGTGCAACTATGATGTTCGGACACACCATCACACTATGGTGTTCCAGGCGGTATTAATTGTGAAACAATTTCCACAATGTCTTAATTGTGTGCCAAAACTCGTAACTTAGATATTCATCTCTATGATCATATCATAGACATTTTATCCTCTAATGATCTTCTACTTCACTCTGAAATTATTTGAACCATTCAATAATTCAGACATGTGTTTCATCAAGTAAATATTCTCAACATCTACTCGAATCATCTGTGAAGTAAGAACATAACGATATTCACTGCATGCCTCAGCACTCATTGGACTGCACACATCAAAATGTGTTACTTCCAACAAGTTGCTATCTTGTTCCATCTCACTGGAAATGAGGCTTTTCAGTCATCTTGCCCATGTGGTATGATTTGCATATCTCAAGTGATTCAAAATCAAGTGAGTCCAAACGGTCCATCTGCATGGAGTTTCTTCATGCATATACACCAACAGACATGGTTCGCATGTCTCAAACTTTTCAAAAACGAGTGAGTCCAAAGATCCATCAACATGGAGCTTCTTCATGCGTTTTATACCAATATGACTTACACAGCAGTGCCACAAGTAAGTGGTACTATCATTACTATCTTATATCTTTTGGCATGAAAATGTGTATCACTACGATCAAGATTCAATAAACCATTCCTTTAGGTGCAAGAGCACTTATTCAGGTTTAATACTAATCTTGATGGTAGAGGGAGCGTGCGATGTTAGATCACATCAAACTTGGAAACACTTCCAACACATATCGTCAGCTCACCTTTAGCTAGTCTCCGTTTCATTCCGTAGCTTTTATTTCGAGTTACTAACACTTAGCAACCGAACCGGTATCTTATACCCTGGTGCTACTAGGAGTACTAGTAAAGTACACATCAACACAATGTATATCCAATATACTTCTATCGACTTTGCCAGCCTTCTCATCTACCAAGTATCTAGGGTAATTCTGCTCTAGTGGTCGTTCCCCTTATTACAGAAGCACTTAGTCTCGGGTTTGGGTTCAACCTCGGGTTTCTTCATTGGTGCAGCAGCTGATTTGCCGTTTCATGAAGTATCCCTTCTTTCCCTTGCCCTTCTTGAAACTAGTGGTTTCACCAACCATCAACAATTGATGCTCCTTCTTGATTTCTACTTTCGCGGTGTCAAACATCGTGAATACCTCAAGGATCATCTTATTTATCCCTGATATGTTATAGTTCATCACGAAGCTCTAGCAGCTCGGTGGCAATGACTTTGGGGAAACATCACTATCTCATCTGGAAGATTAACTCCCACTTGATTCAAGTGATTGTTGCACTCAGACAATCTGAGCACAAGCTCAACGATTGAGCTTTTCTCCCTTAGTTTGCAGGCTAAGAAAATCGTCGGAGGTCTTATACCTCTTGACGTGAGCACGAGCCTGAAATCCCAATTTCAGCCCTCGAAACATCTCATATGTTCCACGACATTTCGAAAACGTCTTTGGTGCCTATACTCTAAACCATTTAACTGAACTATCACGTAGTTATCAAAACGTGTATGTTCGATGTTCGAAACATCCACAAACGACGTTTGGGGTTCAGCACATTGAGCGGTGCATTAAGGACATGAGCTTTCTACTGATCGCATAATCGCTACTATCAACTTTCAACTATATTTTCTCTAGGAACATATCTAAACAGTAGAACTATAGCGTGAGCTACGACATAATTTGCAAAAGGTCTTTTGACTATGTTCAGGATAATTAAGTTCATCTTATGAACTCCCACTCAGATAGACATCCCTCTAGTCATCTAAGTGATTACATGATCCGAGTCAAACTAGGCCGTGTCCGATCATCACGTGAGACGGACTAGTCATCATCGGTGAACATCTTCATGTTGATCGTATCTACTATACGACTCATGCTCGACCTTTCGGTCTCTGTGTTCCGAGGCCATGTCTGTACATGCTAGGCTCGTCAAGTTAACCCTAAGTGTTTTCGCTGTGTAAAACTGTCTTACACCCGTTGTATGTGAACGTAAGAATCTATCACACCCGATCATCACGTGGTGCTTCGAAACGACGAACTGTAGCAACGGTGCACAGTTAGGGGAGAACACTTCTTGAAATTTTAATGAGGGATCATCTTATTTACTACCGTCGTTCTAAGCAAATAAGATGCATAAACATAATAAACATCACATGCAATTATATAGTTGTGACATGATATGGCCAATATCATATAGCTCCATTGATCTCCATCTTCGGGGCTCCATGATCATCTTGTCACCGGCATGACACCATGATCTCCATCATCATGATCTCCATCATCGTGTCTTCATGAAGTTGTCACGCCAACGACTACTTGTACTTCTATGGCTAACGCATTTAGCAATAAAGTAAAGTAAGTTACATGGCGTTCTTCAATGACACGCAGGTCATACAAAAAATAAAGACAACTCCTATGGCTCCTGCCGGTTGTCATACTCATCGACATGCAAGTCGTGAATCCTATTACAAGAACATGATCAATCTCATACATTACATATATCATTCATCACATCCTTTTGGCCATATCACATCACATAGCATACCCTGCAAAAACAAGTTAGACGTCCTCTAATTGTTGTTTGCATGTTTTACGTGGTTGCTATGGGTTTCTAGCAAGAACGTTTCTTACCTACGCAAAACCACAACGTGATATGCCAATTGCTATTTACCCTTCATAAGGACCCTTTTCATCGAATCCGTTCCGACTAAAGTGGGAGAGACTGGCACCCGCTAGCCACCTTATGCACCAAGTGCATGTCAATCGGTGGAACCTGTCTCACGTAAGAGTACGTGTAAGGTCGGTCCGGGCCGCTTCATCCCACAATACCGTCGAAACAAGATTGGACTAGTAACGGTAAGCATATTGAACAACATCAACGCCCACAACTACTTTGTGTTCTACTCGTGCAAAGAATCTACGCAATAGACCTAGCTCATGATGCCACTGTTGGGGAACGTAGCAGAAATTCAAAAATTTTCCTACGCAACACCAAGATCTATCTATGGAGAGACCAGCAACGAGTAGAAAGAGAGTGCATCTACATACCCTTGTAGATCGCTAAGCGGAAGCGTTCAAGTGAACGGGGTTGATGGAGTCGTACTCGTCGTGATTCAGATCACCGATGATCAAGTGCCGAACGGACGGCACCTCCGCGTTCAACACACGTACAGCTCGACGATGTCTCCCACGCCTTGATCCAGCAAGGAGAGAGGGAGAGGTTGAGGAAGACTCCATCCAGCAGCAGCACAACGGCGTGGTGGTGATGGAGGAGCGTGGCAATCCTGCAGGGCTTCGCCGAGCACCTACGGGAGAGGAGATGTGTCACGGGAGGGAGAGGGAGGCAACCAAAGGCCTTAGGTCTGTTTGGGAGGCCCTCCTACCCCACTATATATAGGGATCCCAAGGGGGGGGGGTGCGCCAGCCCCTAGGAGATCCAATCTCCAAGGGGGCGGCGGCCAGGGGAGGAGTCCTCCCCCCCCCCAAGGCACCTAGGAGGTGCCTTCCCCTGCTGGGACTCTTCCTTTAGGGTTTCCCCAGGCGCATGGGCCTCTTGGGGCTGGTTCCCTTGGCCCATGTAGGCCAAGGCGCACCCCCTACAGCCCATGTGGCCCCCCGGGGCAGGTGGCCCCACCCGGTGGGCCCCCGGGACCCTTCCGGTGGTCCCGGTACAATACCGATGACCCCGAAACTTGTCCCGATGGCCGAAACAGGACTTCCTATATATAAATCTTTACCTCCGGACCATTCCGGAACTCCTCGTGACGTCCGGGATCTCATCCGGGACTCCGAACAACATTCGGTTACCACATACAAGCTTCCTTTATAACCCTAGCGTCATTCGAACCTTAAGTGTGTAGACCCTACGGGTTCGGGAGACATGCAGACATGACCGAGACGTTCTCCGGTCAATAACCAACAGCGGGATCTGGATACCCATGATGGCTCCCACATGTTCCACGATGATCTCATCGGATGAACCACGATGTCAAGGACTCAATCGATCCCGTATTCAATTCCCTTTGTCTATCGGTATGTTACTTGCCCGAGATTCGATCGTCGGTATACCGATACCTTGTTCAATCTCGTTACCGGCAAGTCACTTTACTCGTTCCGTAACACATCATCCCGTGATCAACTCCTTGGTCACATTGCGCATATGATGATGTCCTACCGAGTGGGCCCAGAGATACCTCTCCGTTTACACGGAGTGACAAATCCCAGTCTCGATCCGCATAAAACAATAGATACTTTCGGAGATACCTGTAGTGCACCTTTATAGTCACCCAGTTACGTTGTGACGTTTGATACACCCAAAGCACTCCTACGGTATCCAGGAGTTACACGCTCTCATGGTCAAAGGAAGAGATACTTGACATTGGCAAAGCTCTAGCAAACGAACTACACGATCTTTGTGCTAGGCTTAGGATTGGGTCTTGTCCATCACATCATTCTCCTAATGATGTGATCCCGTTATCAACGACATCCAATGTCCATAGCCAGGAAACCATGACTATCTGTTGATCACAACGAGCTATTCAACTAGAGGCTCACTAGGGACATATTGTGGTCTATGTATTCACACGTGTATTACGATTTCCGGATAATACAGTTATAGCATGAATAAAAGACAATTATCATGAACAAGGAAATATAATAATAATACTTTTATTATTGCCTCTAGGGCATATTTCCAACATAGTCGACTCGAGCCGAACCCATGGAACGCGGCCAGGCTCCGAAGATTCTATGCCTAGCACCGGACTCTATGTTAGTCCCCTCCCTTTGTCCATTTTTCACAAATACATTATCTATCTTGTTTTCCTTTCTTTCTTTCTTTTCTTATTTCTCTAGGCCTTCAAGGGTCACCTTGTGCCTTGTTTGCACATTACAGATGCGCTAGCCGCACTCTTCATACCTGGGGGCTTCTTTCACAGAAGCTTAAATTATTTATCCGGGCTTCATGCCCAACACATGTGTTATACTTCCGCATGTACCTTTTTTCACCATTATATGCATCAATATGACTTAAGTTTTGGCCAAGCTGGGTTGCCTGGCTCTTGTATTTATGCCCTATGCTCCCGTTAATTCGGCTAGGGCATAAGGGGAGCACCTCTGCGATTGTTACCGCCTGGTCAGCCGGATGTGTACCTTAGACTGGGTGAAGCCGAAAGCTAGCGTTCTTAAGGGAATATTCAGTCGGTGAACAAAAGATGACTTTTATTTTTCATATCTGCCCCCAGATGTTTTTCCTACGTTTCCTATCGCAGTCCGGACATGCACTTTAGGGCATGCTTGCCCAGCGAAAGGAACCCTTAACGGAACTATTCTCCCTGGAAGATGTTTCTTACTACCCATGTAATATAACATAACTAGTTGGGCACTTGTCTGATAAAGCACTAATGACCCCTACGCCTAGTCTCCACGCATACCCCGGTTCTTATATAACTGAGCGGGTATTCGGATACACTCTGGACTATTGGGCCCAGAGGCTGAAGCGAAAAGGTCCGCAACGACAAACGATCTACAATCCGGCTAGAAGGCATTATACATGTCACTTCAATTACATTGTCATGCAGACTGACTAAATTCTTCTTCTATACCATCCAACAGGCGGTCTAGCTTACAATCCTATTGGGAATACTTTGCGGCTAATTCTACTTGCCCATAAACTAAGCTAACAGGAATCTCTTTTCCATCGGGCCCCATAGGTCCGACCTCGGCCATGTGATTTGGGTCCGCTTTGGTATACCGCATCTTCACCATGGCCCAGGCTTCTCTGGCACCCTGTCGGCAGGCTGATATCTTCCATAATCGGAAGCGCCGCCGCGCTCCTTTGAGCTTCTCCGCAAGCTCCGCAACACCCTCTGGTAGGGAGACGGACGGCCACAAGGCCTGGGCGACACCCTGCATCACCTGCCGAACTTGTTCGTGCAGATGTGACGGCTCGGACAGAAGATCACCCGCAGACCCGGGCATTTCCTCCGCGGGACCACCCGTCAGCATACCTACAGACATAACACTGTTAGTCGGCTTCTTCGCCGAATACCTTTAAAGGATTCGTTCAAGCACTTACTAAAAATGTCGCGTCGAAGCCTCTTATTCTCCTTCTCGGAGTCTGCAAGCTGGCCCCGGACGTCTTTTAGTTCCACGTTCAGCGTTATATTGGCGTCTTGGAGATTGTTTTTCTCCCGCCTAACCTCAGTCAACATGCATTTGCCAGCTTCTAGCTGCCGCATAACATGCTGGTCCCCTGGATTTTCTCTGGATTCATCTGCAAAATCTACTTTTAGATCTGCAGCCACTCCGCGCACTATATGGTAACCATCATTCTTTAAAATGTTACCAGCGGGAGGCTTTTTCTGTTCCTGCAATGCGGCAATGGCGGCCCGCAGTTGGGTCTTGCATTCCTCCAGCTCCTGGGACAGCCTAGTATTCTTCTCTGTAAGAACCTGCACAATAAAGATGATCCATAAATCAGTTCTGCTAACTGTTTCAAGTCTCAGGGGCTACTGATACATACAAATCGTCAGATTCACTCACCCGTACATCCTTTACATATTGATCCATGGCTCTGGCTAGACCATCTTGAGCGGCACGGAGGTACGCCTCTCCAGAATTAAAGGCATCAAACGCCTCTGGTGAGAAACAAGCGTCACGGAGTACGGCCAGGCGGTGCCTATGATTCATGGCGCTTTCCACTTATGAGTTTGTAGCAGATAACCTATCTGCATCCTCTGTAGGGGGATTATCCGGCGCCTGCCCCATATCGGCTTCTGCCTCCGTGTCCGGTCCTGGTGCCCGACTGGTGGAAGCGTGATCGGCGACATCGTCGGACATATTCTGGCGAGCGTTTTTTCTGTTAAAGAAACATGGGCGTCATTATATTTTGAGAAAGACGACAACCACGGAGCGGGGTTTGTTGTACCTTTTCACCGGCGTCTCCGTCCTAACCGCCTTCCTTTTTGGCCTACCTGGCCTCGGCGCCTCCTATTCGCGCGTTGCTGTAGGGTGATGACCCACAAGTATAGGGGATCTATCGTAGTCCTTTCGATAAGTAAGAGTGTCGAACCCAACAAGGAGCAAAAGGAAATGATAAGCGGTTTTCAGCAAGGTATTCTCTGCAAGTACTGAAATAAGTGGTAATAGATAGTTTTGTGATAGGATAAATTGTAACGAGCAACAAGTAACAAAAGTAAATAAAGTGCAGCAAGATGGCCCAATCCTTTTGTAGCAAAGGACAAGCCAGAACAAACTCTTATAATAGGAAAAGCGCTCCCGAGGACACATGGGAATATCGTCAAGCTAGTTTTCATCATGTTCATATGATTCGCGTTCGATACTTTGATAATTTGATATGTGGGTGGACCGGTGCTTGGGTGTTGTTCTTACTTGAACAAGCATCCCACTTATGATTAACCTCTATTGCAAGCATCTGCAACTACAACAAAAGTATTAAGGTAAACCTAACCATAGCATGAAACATATGGATCCAAATCAGCCCCTTACGAAGCAACGCATAAACTAGGGTTTAAGCTTCTGTCACTCTAGCAACCCATCATCTACTTATTACTTCCCAATGCCTTGCTCTAGGCCCAAATAATGGTGAAGTGTTATGTAGTCGACGTTCACATGACACCACTAGAAGCTAGACAACATACATCTTATCAAAATATCAAACGAATACCAAATTCACATGACTACTCATAGCAAGACTTCTCCCTTGTCCTCAGGAACGAACGTAATTACTCACAAAGCATATTCATGTTCATAATCAGAGGGGTAATAATATGCATATAGGATCTGAACATATGATCTTCCACCAATTAAACCAACTAGCATCAACTACAAGGCGTAATCAACACTACTAGCAACCTACTAGCACCAATCCCGGACTTTGAGACAAGAACTGGATATAAGAGATGAACTAGGGTTTGGAGATGAGATGGTGCTGGTGAAGATGTTGATGGAGATCGCCCTCTCCCGATAAGAGGAGCGTTGGTGATGACGATGGTGATGATTCCCCCCCCCTCCCCCGGAGGGAAGTATCCCCGGCAGAACAGCTCTGTCGGAGCTCTAGATTGGATCCGCCAAGGTTCCGCCTCGTGGCGGCGGAGTCTCATCCCGAAAAGTTCCTTCTTATTTTTTCTCATCAAAAGACCTCATATAGGAGAAGATGGGCGTCGGAGAGCTACCAGGGGGGCCACGAGGTAGGGGGGCGCGCCCCCACCCTCGTGAGCAGGGTGTGGGCCCCCTGGCCTTCATCTTTGGCGAGGATTTTTCCTTATTTGTTTTAAGATGTTCCATGGAGTTTCAGGACTTTTGGAGTTGCGCATAATAGGTCTCTAATATTTGCTCCTTTTCCAGCCCAGAATTCCAGCTGCCGACATTCTTCCTCCCTATGTAAACCTTGTAAAATAAGAGAGAATAGCCATAAGTATTGTGACATAAAGTGAAATAACAGTCCATACTGCGATAAATATTGATATAAAAGCATGATGCAAAATGGACGTATCAACTCCCCCAAGCTTAGACCTCGCTTGTCCTCAAGCGAAAAGCTGACAACAATAAATATGTCCTCATGTTTAGAGGTAGAGGCGTCGATAAAAATAAAATACGGACATGAAGGCATCATGATTATTCTCATAACAGCAACATATATAGATTTTGTCATATGATTACTTATGTTCAAGTGATGATCTATTCACAATGCAAAAGTATAAATCATAAACCTTATTGGGCTCCGACAAACTATAATCTCAGTCATTGAAGCAATTGCAATTTATCATAACATCGGAAAGAGTCTATGTGATGTAGCGACCCGACCTCAGACGGTCAAGTCTCTGTGCTTAAGTGTCATCCCTGGATCGGTATGCTGACACACACAGTACTCGAGGATTTATAACAGAGGTAAATCACATGTAAAAAGTAACGTAAATACTATTACCTCAATCCAAAATAGCGGAAGTAACAAGGTTGTGGATTCCCGTCAACACCAACGGCAAAGTTGAGTGTAGAAATCATAACCCTAACGTATCACTTACTCGTCGTAAGAAATCCTGCAACATGAGACGTTGCAGCCACAAAGGGTCAGTACATTGAATGTACTGGCAAATTCACACCATAGAGAATGATGAACAACAGTTATCACTACATGCATATATGGCTGGTGGAAAAGCTCTATGGTTATATGTTTTTGCGAAAAGCCAATTTTCCCTACTGCAAAGGAATAAATTTTTATTTAACTATCATGGTGGTTGTTGAACATTAAGAATGGTTGACAGCATTCTCAATCCCAATTAAGTAACATCATTAAACCCAACAATATTCATTTAAAGTAACATGATGAGATTCACATGATAATCCAGGTACTAGATACTCAAGATGTCCATAACCGGGGACATGGCTAACCATGATTAGTTTATACACTCTGCACAGGTTTGCGCACTTTTCCCCACAAGACTCGATCTCCTCCGTTGGATTTCTCGCACTACATGGTGTTTGAGAAACGGATGACCGAGACATAGTCTTTCAGAAGCGTTTGCACCTTACGATGGGTAGACCATACCACCTACAATCCCTACATCTGCTAGTCTACCACTGTAAGAGTTCACACGACTTAATCAGCTATGCTAGAGCCCATAATAGCTTGTGGCTGCACACGGAAGTTTCTAGTATGAATAGTCTCATGATCCCTTTGAGCCTGGGTGGCGGTCCAAAAGAAAACAGGCAATCCTAGTCTACCCAGGTGCCTAGACAGGCATCCTAAAACAGTACCCATCCCCAGATGTGTGTTTAAGTTGCCACCTTAAGTAAACCATTAATTAACAATCTCACATCTGTCATGAATACTCTCAAAACCCAATCCACGTCTACGAGCATAGCATGGCGAATGTAAGCATAACGTAATAGTAACTCCCAAGGTTTGAATAACAGGGCAATAGGTCCTACCTCATCAACTACTTCCCATACCCACAATGTTATCAATCCTACTCATGCAATGTTTGAGGGTGAACTAATGCATAAAAACTGGGTATGAAAAGGGATATGATCAAAAGTGTGAACTTGCCTGCAATGTTGATGAAGATGATTCGCACTCAAAACTCTTGATAGTTCTACTCGTCACACTCCGGTCAATCTATCGTAAGCAAGCAATAGTAACCACACATAAGCAATCACTCCAAAGATCAGAAAGAACGAAGAAGACAATTCGGAAAACATCAAAACCAAGCAAATAACTCTTGCAACATAAAACAATTTCTAACAGTACCAAAATTATGTGAACTTGGCCTTATCAGAAAGTTTAGGTCAAGGTCTTCGATTTGCAAAAAGAATCAACTCAAACGGAGCTACGAAACTCAAGTTATGATCAAACGAAGTTTGAATACAAATCTGTTCAAATTCAAATTTTAAAAAATTTAAAAACATGTTTAAGTTGGATTACTAGAAAGAGGGGATCATAACGAAGACGTGAGCGTTGGTTTCGTTGGATTTGGACTAACGAGTAAAAAGTAGTGATTGTTTTAAGATTAGGGACTAGACTATAAATAAAACCTTCACAGAGGAGTCCCTGGCTGAAAATTAAAAGAAAAAAAATAATACTAAACAACGAACGTTCACTCTTGAACCCTAAACTATGAACTCGTTCGCTCCAGTGGCTAACCAGCGAGCGCTCTCTAAATATACTAAACAGGGTTTTAAAAGAAAAAACGACTACGAAAATCAAAACCTACAAAAACCGGACTGGGCGGTTCTTACCGGTTCGATCATTTGGCGGTTTCCCCTTGGAAAATCGGCGGCGGATCTCCGGCGGCTCCCGCGGCGGCGGGCGCTGGCGAGGAGCGAGGCGAGGCGGCGCGCGGCGAGGCAGCGGAGGGGCGCCGGCGCGGGCGGCTCCGGTGCGGCGCGGCAGCGGATCGCGGAGGCGGCGCGGGCTAAGCAGGGCAGCGGCGTCCGCGATGGCGGCGGTGGTCGGCGCTGGTGCGGCGGCACGATGCGAGAGGAGGAGAGGAGAGCGGCAGCGGATTTATAGGGGGGGGCGAGGAAATGGCTTGGGCGAGGGCAAGGAGGAGGCCGGGCGACCATGACGGCCATGGCGCGGCGCACTCGGGAGGACTCCCGGTCGGGGACGGAGGCGATGAGGAGCTGGGCTGGGCCGCGGCCTAGCAGGAGCTGGGCCGGCCCAGTCGGCGGAGGGAAGCTCTTTTTTTAATAAACATTTTTTCCAGAGAACTAAAAAATAAAAACAAAATAACTAAAAATATTATATAGGCATGTAATATATCAAAATTTTCAGAAAAAGATTTCCAACGACATGAACATTTTTCTAGCATTAAATAAAATACACACAAAATCAGATAATTCAAAGAGTGCTACTGGTCTAATAAATCCAACAAAATCATTTAAAAAACCAAAATGATTTCAAATTAATTTTTCTCCAATTTTCTGATGTAGGGAATCATGTTACCCTATTTTCCATATATTTTATTTTTGGAGAAAAATAATTTGAATAAAACTCAATAACTTCCAAATTGAAAATAATTTCAAAAGACTTTGAATTTGATTCTTTGAAACTCCCAACTCATATTTCATAATTTGAAGAAGTCATTTTATCTCCTCTCGTGAAATCATTGAGTTGCTTGAAGGTTCTGAATTGGAAATATTTCCCAATGAAATTCAAATATTTTTCAACACCCTTTTCATTTAATTAATGGAAGAAGTCATGTCATCTTCTCTCTAGGGTTTTGTATTGAAAAGAATTTGAATTCACAAAGATCAGAAAGCAAATATGAAAGTTTGGGAAAGTCCTTTTATTCCCTCTCATTTAACTTTCAAAAAGGTTTCGAATTTCACTCACTTTCAGACAATCAATCAAACAATCAATCAAATCTATCTATTTATTATAACATTCCAAAATTTAGAATTTTGGGATGTTACAAACCTACCACCCTTAAAATGAATCTCGTCCTCGAGATTCGGAGAGGCTAGAAAGAAAAGGTTAGGGTCGGGGTCTTCTCAAAATCCATCAATCATCACAGGGGGTCTGGGATGCTACCACCCTTGAAGCATGGTTACGGTTCCATCAAAACTCATATACTCCATCCTTATTCTTGACAGTGTCGGTCTTCTCAGATCGCAAGGATAATTCCTTCTCTGGGCTCTTCCGGTAGTGGCATAACCTTTTCCTCAATTCTTTTGTTCCTTTCATCTTGGTAAGGTTATTCCGAGACTGGGTCTTCTTAGCTGACGGGTCTGGCGCCAATACTAAACAACTATCGATATCTCATGGTGGTTAACCATTTATGGTTTCTCCTGTAGGAAATGGGTCTGGGTTGATCCTCACCGTATAACCTACGGTTGGCAAAAGCTGCCTTATACAAGGGAAAAATTGCTATACCATTCTAAGGTTTAAACACGGTTTGATCGTCGTCTCTCTACTATAGGTAAGTCACTCAGATTTACCATCCCATATAGCAAGGCGAACAATAAGAGTAAGTCGGTATGGTGATCAATCCATCCCGCACCCAAATCATTACCATGTATACAGTTTAGCGAATCTCGCATACTAACACTTGGTCATCCTCACAAGCATTGCAGAATTTCTCTTGTCGACGAACTGAGTTCGGAATAATCCATTGATTCTGCAAGCCAAACAAACATCTATCGTTCCTTCACAACTCTCAGGTTTTGCGTTACTCCTATAAAATCGTCTATCGATAAGGGCATATCCTCTTCCAGGGTTTTTCCTTCAGCAAGAGTGTGCTTGCTTCTTGGCAGGTCCTGGGCCTGTGGGTTATGGCCCATCTCATCACTTGTGATCCTTGAACTCACCCTCGGGGCAACTGATCATTATTCCAACATCCAACTTCCTAGCATCCTTAAAATTCATCCAATTGTACTGTCTCTTTTCCTTCTATTGGCACCAAACTAGGACATGATTACTCAGACTCATCATGGAATTTCCATTGATCCTTATTTCCAACATCATACCTCCTTTACATCCAATGGTAACTCATATCTTCATCCTCATGGGATATCCCTCATACCGAGATAAAAACTTATACTTATGAAGTCCATATTCCACTTCGTGGAACATCATTATCCTTTCCAGGGTCAAGCGCCCTTACAGGGGATTATTGCTCATCTCTGCATGGCACTTCTTCAACTGGGAAGCGTGAAACACATCATGAACTCCTGACCGTCCTTCGGGTGACTCCAACTTGTTGTCCACTTCCCCCATACGCTCCAAAACTCGGTATGTCCTACAAATCTCGGGGCTAATTTTCCCTTAACTCTAATCGTTTAACTCCTCGCAGAGGGGACACACGAAGACATGCTCTGTCTCCAATTTCATAGACTACCTCCTTGCGTTTTTTTAGTCTGCATAACTCTTCTGCCTGGACTGAGCTACCTTCAGTCTATCTCGAATCAACTTAACATTCTCTTTTGACTCCTTGATCACATTTGGTCCAAACAACTGACGGTCTCCAACTTCATCCCACATACTCTTGGGGTATCACACATATCGAGACAAAACTCGTATTCATTTTGTCCGAAATCCACTCAGTGGAGTATCCTTATCTTTTCCAGGGGTCAACGGTTCTTACAGGGTACTACCACCCTTAAAATGCACAAATCTTCCATAGACCATATTTCTCATATCCTCAAAATGGCCAAAATTCTTCTTCATAGAGTAACAACTCATAAATCCATATCAGTACCAACGATGCTAACTTTATTCATTCTCAAGTGATTACAATCTCTCGCTTTTCCATTACATGTCTCAACTCAACACCTTAATATAAAAGAAAATATTCTCACTTCTACTACTCCATTTCTTTTGTTGCAAACTCAACTATCTAGCACAAGTTTCCTTCTCCTTGGGGCATTCTCTGGCAAAGTGCCCTGCTCCATTACAACTAAAACATATTACTTCTGACAAGTATTGAGGTTTCCTTTTTGGGCAACTGTTGAGGTAGTGCCCTGACTCCTTGCACCTGTAACAGGTGATATGACTCAGGTCCTTCCTGGAATCCAATCTGCTTCTCTTCCTGGACCTTTCCATGCCAATCATGGCTTCTATTTCTTGTGGGTCATATTCTACTTCCTCTGTCGGGAATTATACTAGATCCCCATTCAAACAATTTTGGGAGATGTGTCCTTCTTCTCCACATGAATAGCAAGACTTAGTGCAGGGTTTACTCGGGTCTTTTTAGGTGTGTCCTCCATCTCTTCCTTCATCACAACTTCTTCTAAAATTTGCATGAGGGCTCCTTTCATTACTTCTTTCTTCTGCTGGATGGTTCGTTGTACCATGGGGTAAATGCGACACTGAGCAGGATAGTGAGTAGTCCCTTCACACAAGAAACAAGTAATCTGCCTAATTGGGCATTCTTCAACTGGGTGACTTCCTTCACAATTAGGGCATTCATCCTTGTGTTCTTTATGGGTGTGTCCTATTTCTCCACAAATCTTGCATGCACAAGGTTTCTTCATATCCTTTCCATAAGGCTTCAACTTCTGGGACACAAACCGAGACTTTGGCAAAGTCAACTTAAATTCTTTCCAAGTGGTTACTCCTTGCCATCCATTGATGGTTTGGTACATCCTCCACCAAGTAGCAGCACCTCTTTCAAAGCACTGAAGAGCATGCTGGGTCATATCATTTCCAACTATAGGGTTATTCTTCATGTGATCCTCCATGTTCTGAATCCATCGGTCCGTCTCCAATTGACTCATCGGTCCAGAAAATACAAGCTCATCTCCATTCATCCTCTATTGGGTCCATGGGTTTGGGGTGAGATAAGAGAGAGGGAGAGGGATACACACAATACAAACAAAAGTTTTGAAAAGACAGATTTTATTTGTGGTCGTCGGGAAAAACATCAAACAAATGACAGCTCACAAACGTCGCATCTAACGTAGTGTATAACAGGGGTTTGGTCTTCTAAAGGTCAATAAATCTTCAAGTCATCCAAACTCTTCAAGTCTTGTTCATGCCTCCAATGGCTTCTTCCGATCATGCTTGTCTTTCTCAAGTTCTTTTGCCAGATCAACTCTGTTGACGCGAAGTCTCTCGTGACGTCCTTTAATATTCTGGAGTTGCGTTCCAAACTTCTGGTTTCAACATCCTTCACATGAACCATGGTCATACTGTCCTTCAGTTCCTGACAATCTCCGGTATCTCGAGGTTGTAGCTCCTCCAGCTTGGCTACTTTCAGCTTTTGGTTCCTGAGTTCTTCACGAAATGCTTCCTTGTCTAATACGGCTTCATGGAGCTCCACCTTAAACTTCTTGATGTACTACTCCAGATCCTGGTGATACACCGGCTAAGGTTAAAACTTCATCTTACTAATAGGTGCTCCATCAGCCTTCTTCCATCAAATCCATTCTGAAGAAAGCATCCTTAACTCAGCACGGTGACAATAGCATCAGCGGGTGATGACATCACGGATAACCGTGTTTATGCTCTTGTCATTCCCATGAGCTATCATTCCATAGTTGATATCTCCTGCCTTAGGTTTTCTTGACAAAACTTTGAGTTCTAACTGCTCCATGCTCCGGTCTTTCTCCGATACACCTTGATCTCGGGTATTGGCAACTTCCATAATCTGCCAAGTTCCATAAGGGTAGCCTTCCTAGGTCATACAAATCTAGGGATTCTTCAGAGCCTTTCAAATTCTACTTGTCTTTGGGTCTTCAACCGTTGTAGTTTCCATTATTCAGATGCACAGAAAATACTCTTCATTCCGAAGTGGTCTTAGTTGTCCGATATCTTGTACTTCTTGGAGTGGTATCATCAGTCGAATCTCCGTGTGGTCAAAAGGGGAAAGGGGTATGGTCTCACTAAAGGGAATTTTTGAATAAGCTCAAAAGAGAAGAGAAGTAAAGATCTTTTGAAAATGAAGTTGTAGAGAAAATCTTTCCTATGGGCTTGCCAATTTCTAGGGTCGCGTCCTATAGTCAACATGTGCTCTGATACCATCTTGTAGCGACCCGACCTCAGACGGTCAAGTCTCTGTGCTTAAGTATCATCCCTGGATCGGTATGCTGACACACACAGTACTCGAGGATTTATAACACAGGTAAATCACATGTAAAAAGTAACGTAAATACTATTATCTCAATCCAAAATAGCTGAAGTAACAAGGTTGTGGATTCCCATCAACACCAACAGCAAAGTTGAGTGTAGAAATCATAACCCTAACGTATCACTTACTCGTCGTAAGAAATCCTGCAACATGAGACATTGCAGCCACAAAGGGTCAGTACATTGAACGTACTGGCAAATTCACACCATAGAGAATGATGAACAATGGCTATCACTACATGCATATATGGCTGGTGGAAAATCTCTATGGTTATATGTTTTTGCGAAAAGCCAATTTTTCCCTACTGCAAAGGAATAAATTTTTATTTAACTATCATGGTGGTTGTTGAACATTGAGAATGGTTGACAGCATTCTCAATCCCAATTAAGTAACATCATTAAACCCAACAATATTCATTTAAAGTAACATGATGAGATTCACATGATAATCCAGGTACTAGATACTCAAGATGTCCATAACCGGGGACACGGCTAACCAAGATTAGTTTATACACTCTGCAGAGGTTTGTGCACTTTTCCCCACAAGACTCGATCTCCTCCGTTGGATTTCTCGCACTACATGGTGTTTGAGAAACGGATGACCGAGACATAGTCTTTCAGAAGCGTTTGCACCTTACGATGGGTAGACCGTACCACCTACAACCCCTACATCTGCTAGTCTACCACTGTAAGAGTTCACACGACTTAATCAACTATGCTAGAGCCCATAATAGCTTGTGGCTGCACACGGAAGTTTCTAGTATGAATAGTCTCATAATCCCTTTGAGCCTGGCTAGCGGCCCAAAAGAAAACAGGCAATCCTGGTCTACCCAGGTGCCTAGACAGGCAATCCTAGAATAACCAGGTGCCTCAATCTACCCAAATGTGTGTTTAAGTTGCCACCTTAAGTAAACCATTAATTAACAATCTCACATCTGTCATGAATACTCTCAAAACCCAATCCACGTCTACGAGCATAGCATGGCAATGTAAGCAATATGTAAAAGTAACTCCCAAGGTTTGAATGCAGGGCAATAGGTTCCTACCTCATCAACTACTTCCCAATACCCACATGTTATCAATCCTACTCATGCAATGTTTGAGGGTGAAACTAATGCATAAAACTGGGTATGAAAAAATGTATGATCAAAGTGTGAACTTGCCTGCAATGTTGATGAAGATGATTCGCACTCAAAACTCTTATTAGTTCTACTCGTCACACTCCGGTCAATCTATCGTAAGCAAGCAATAGTAACCACACATAAGCAATCACTCAAAAATCAGAGAGAACAAAGAAAACAATTCGGAAAACGTCAAAACCAAGCAAATAACTCTTGCAACATAAAACAATTTCTAACAGTACCAAAACTAAGTGAATTTGTCCTTATCAGAAAGCTTAGGTCAAGAGCTTCGATTTGCAAAAAGAATCAACTAAATCGGAGCTACGAAACTTTAGTTATGATCAAACAAAGTTTGAATTCAAATCTGATCTAATTCAAATTTTAAACTTTTCAAAAACATGTTTGAGTTGGATTACTGAGTAGAGGGGATCATAACGAAGACGTGGGCATTGGTTTCGTTCGATGTGGACAAACGGGTAAAAAGTTGTAGAGGTTCGAAGCAGAGGGACTAATCTGTAAAAGAAATACTACAAAGAGGTCCCTGTCTAAAACTAACAGAAAAAGAAAAAGGCTAAAAAGTGAACGTTCGCTTTCTAAACCCACCCAGCGAACGCTCTCTAAGAAAAAGAACCCAACTAAAAAAAATAAAACCGGCTAAACCAAGGAAAACCGGATCGGGTTTTTGTGCGGGTTTTACCGGTCGGGGCAGTTTCCCGTCGGAAAACCGGCGGCGGCGGGCGCCGGCGAGGAGCGAGGCGATGCGAGGCGAGGCGGCGCGCGGCGAGGCAGCGGAGGGGCGTGGCGCGGCAGCGGATCGGCGGAGGCGGCGCGGGCTAAGCAGCGGCGGCAGCGTCCGCGATGGCGGCGGTGGTCGGCGTGGTGCGGCGGCGCGATGCGAGAGGAGGAGAGGAGAGGCGGCGGCGGCGGGATTTATAGGGGGAGGGCGAGGCAATGGCATGGGCGAGGGGCAAGGAGGAGGCCGCGGCGACCACGGCGGCCATGGCACGGCGGCGTTTTCGGGAGGACTCCCAGTCGGGGACGGAGGCGATGAGGAGCTGGGCTGGGCCGCGGCCTGGCATGAGCTGGGCCGGCCCAGTCGGCGGAGGGAAGCTCTTTGTTTTAATAAACCCTTTTTTCAGAGAACTAAAATAATAAAAACAAAATAACTAAAAAATATTATATAGGCATGTAATATATCAAAATTTTCAGAAAAAGATTTCCAACAACATGGACATTTTTCTAGCATTAAATAAAATACACACAAAATCATATAATTCAAAGAGTGCTACTGGTCTAATAAAATCCAACAAAATCATTTGAAAAAACCAAAATGATTTCAAATTAATTTTTCTCCAATTTTCTGTTGTAGGGAATCATGTTACCCTATTTTCCATATATTTTATTTTTGGAGATAAATTATTTGAATAAAACTCAATTAACTCCAAATTGAAAATAAATTCAAAAGAACTTTGAATTTAATTCTTTGAAACTCCCAACTCATATTTCATATAATTTTAAGAAGTCATTTTATCGTCTCTCGTGAAAATCATTGAGTTGCTTGAAGTTTCTGAATAGGAAATATTTCCCAATGGAATTCAAATATTTTTCAAACACCCTTTTCATTTATTTAAATGGAAGAAGTCATGTCATCTTCTCTCTAGGGTTTTGTATTTGAAAAGAATTTGAATTCACGAAGATCAGAAAGCAAATATGGAAGTTTGGGAAAGTCCTTTTATTCCCTCTCATTTAACTTTCAAAAAGTTTCGAATTCACTCACTTTCAGACAATCAATCAAACAATCAATCAAATCTATCTATTTATTATAACATTCCAAAATTTAGAATTTTGGGATGTTACATGTGAGAGCTAAAAAAGCAAGTCCACATACTCAACTATCATTTAGTCCTCCATAATTGCTAACACTCACGCGATACTTGTGGTTATGGAGTTTTAATCGGACACAGAGAAAGATAGGGGCTTATAGTTTTGCCCCACAACCTTTTACCTCAAGGGTAATGTCAACAATAATGGTTCATTCTCCCCTACATCCAATTAGATATATATATATATATATCATGTTCTTTCCAACATGCTGAGCTTGCCAAAAGATAAAATGAAAAAGAAAAGGTGAAGATCACCATGACTCTTGCATAAGGTAGAAGATAATAATAAAGGATAGGCCTTTCGGAGAGGGAAGCAGAGGTTGCCATGCGCTTTTATGGTTGGATGCATAAAATCTCAATGCGAAAGAACGTCACTTTATATTGCCCCTTGTGATATGAACCTTTATTATGCAGTCCGTCGCTTTTATTACTTCCACATCACAAGATCGTATAAAGCTTATTTCTCCCACACCAATCAATCATACACATTTAGAGCAATTTTTATTGCTTTGCACCGATGACAACTTACTTGAAGGATCTTACTCAATCCATAGGTAGATATGGTGGACTCTCATGGCAAAACTGGTTTAAGGGTATTTGGAAGCACAACTAGTATTTCTACTTAGTGCTGAGAATTTGGCTAGCATGAGGGGGAAAGGCAAGCTCAACAAGTTAGAGGATCCATGACAACATACTTTATCTCAGATATAAGAAAGACATAACTCATTACGTTGTCTTCCTTGTCCAACATCAACTCTTTGGCATGTCATATTTTAATGAGTGCTCCCAATCATAAAAGATGTCAATGATAATATATCTATATGTGAAAACCTCTCTTTCCTTATTACTTCCTATTAATTACAACAATGACCAAAGCTATGTCTGCCAACTCCCAACAACTTTTAATCATCATACTCTTTCTATGTGAAGTCATTACTCTCAATAAGATCAATATGAACTTTTTGTTTCTTTTTATTCTTTTCTCTTTTCTTTTATTCACCCAAGATCATGGCAAAATAATCAAGCCCTTGACTCAACACTAATCTTTATTATATATAACTCACGGACTCGATTACATAGAGAGATCATAAAGAAAAACTCGAAACTAGATCATGCCATAAACTTTATTCTAATAGATCAAGATACTACTAATAGGATCGAACTAAGAAAAACGGTAAAGATAGGAGTTGTGATTGTGATACGATACCGGGGCACCTCCCCCCAAGCTTGGCAGTTGCCAAGGGGAGTGCCCATACCCATGTGATTATATCTCCTTTGTCGGTGAAGAAGGTGGTGGTGATGTTGGCTTAGTTGATGGCTTAGGCTTCTCCCTTAATTTGCGCTTGAGGACGGCATTTTGATCCCTCAGATCATCAATCTCCCACTCCAGGGTTAATATCTTTTTGCATAAGTCCTGCTTATTTTCCTGCAAGAGACGAAAAGGGATAAACTCAAACTTGGGTTTCTTTACCCTGTCAGGGAGACTTGACTTTTTGAACTCCACGTGCATGTCCCCAGGTTCAGGTAATGGTGCTTCATCTTCATCTGAGCTTGTCTCCTCCTTCCCCTTGGGTTCATAGTCCTCTTCTTCCTCCGTGGTCCATCCATTGTGTTCCACATCTCCATAGACCTTTGGATTTGCTAAGTAATCATCCACATAGCTTTCTCCTTCCGAATCCTGGGAAGACATGTTGATTTAATCTGCAACAGGACATCTCGAAACGAAAACAGAGGAAATTTTCGTGATACGGGAGTCAAAACTTTCGGGAGGTTATATAATGAATTTTTACCGACCAAAATACGTAATGTGCAAGAAAACGGAGTCCGGAAGGCACACGAGGTGCTCATGAGGTAGGGGGCGCGCCCAGGGGGGTAGGGCGCGCCCACCACCCTCGTGGGGCCCTTGTGTCCTTCCCGGACTGCTACTTATTTTTCTATTTTTCTAAATATTCCAAAACGGAGAAATATTGCCTTAAAAATTGTTTTGGAGTCAGTTTACTTACCGTACCACATACCTATTTCTTTTCGGAGTCTGAAACGTTCTGGAAAGTGTTTCTTATGTATTCCTCCGGGGTTACGGTTTCAATAATATTGGTTTCAACATTTATGGGATTACCTGCGATATAATGTTTAATTCTTTGACCATTTACCACCTTCGGATTTGTGCCCTCGAAGTTGTTGATTTTTATGGCACCGGAACGATAGACCTCTTCGATAACATAGGGGCCTTCCCATTTAGAGAGAAGTTTTTCTGCAAAAAATCTTAAACGAGAGTTGTATAGCAATACATAATCACCTACATTAAACTCACGCTTTTGTATCCTTTTGTCATGCCATCCTTTAACTTTTTCTTTAAACAACTTGGCATTTTCATAAGCTTGGGTTCTCCATTAATCAAGTGAGCTAATATCAAATAACCTCTTCTCACCGGCAAGTTTAAAATCATAGTTAAGCTCTTTAATAGCCCAATATGCCTTATGTTCTAGTTCGAGAGGTAAGTGACATGCTTTTCCATAAACCATTTTATACGGAGACGTACCCATAGGATTTTTGTATGCAGTTCTAGAAGCCCATAATGCATCATCAAGTTTCTTAGACCAATTCTCTCTAGACCTATTAACAGTCTTTTGCAAAATTAATTTGAGCTCTCTATTGCTCAACTCTACTTGACCACTAGACTGTGGGTGATAAGGAGATGCAATTCTATGATTAACATCATATTTAGCAAGCATTTTACGGAAAGCACCATGAATAAAGTGTGAACCACCATCAGTCATTAAATATCTAGGGACTCCAAACCTCGGGAAAATAACTTCTTTAAGCATTTTAATAGAAGTGTTATGATCAGCACTACTAGTTGGAATAGCTTCTACCCACTTAGTAACATAATCAACAGCAACTAAAATATGTGTGTATCCATTAGAGGCAGGAAAAGGTCCCATATAATCAAAGCCCCAAACATCAAACGGTTCAATAACAAGTGAATAATTCATAAGCATTTCTTGACGTCTACTAATATTACCAATTCTTTGACATTCATCACAAGACAAGACAAACTTACGGGCATCCTTGAAGAGAGTAGGCCAATAAAAACTAGATTGCAATACCTTATGTGCAGTTCTATCTCCAGCGTGGTGTCCTCCATAAGACTCGGAATGACACTTGCGTAGGATCTGTTCCTGTTCATGCTCAGGTACACAATGTCTAATAACACCATCTACTCCTTCTTTATAAAGATGTGGGCCATCCCAAAAGTAATGTCTCAAATCATAGAAGAATTTTTTCTTTTGTTGGTATGTGAAGCTAGGTGGTATAAACTTGGCAACAATATAATTAGCATACCATGGAGTACTACGAGAATTACTTATAACATTTAATTGTTCATCAGGAAAGCTATCATTAATAGGTAGTGGGTCATCAAGAATATTTTCTAACCTAGACAAGTTGTCTGCAACGGGGTTCTCAGCTCCCTTTCTATCAACAATATGCAAATCAAATTCTTGTAGCAAGAGAACCCATCTAATAAGTCTAGGTTTAGCATCTTTCTTTTCCATAAGATATTTAATAGCAGCATGATCAGTTTGAATAGTTACTTTAGAATCAACAATATAAGATCTGAACTTATCACAAGCAAATACAACCGCTAAAATCTCCTTTTCAGTAGTAGCATAATTTCTTTGAGCATTGTCTAGAGTCTTACTAGCATAATGAATAACATTTAATTTCTTATCAACTCTTTGCCCTAGAACAACACCTACAGCATAATCACTAGCATCACACATAATTTCAAAGGGTAAATTCCAATCAGGTGGCTGAACAATAGGTGCAGTGACTAATGCTTTCTTAAGTATTTCAAATGCTTCTACACAATCATCATCAAAGACAAATGGTATATCTTTTTGCAATAAATTATTCAGAGGCCGAGAAATTTTTGAGAAGTCCTTAATGAACCTCCTGTAAAATCCGACGTGACCAAGGAAACTTCTTATACCTTTGATGTCCTTGGGACATGGCATCTTTTCAATAGCATCAACCTTGGCTTTATCAACTTCAATACCTCTTTCAGAAACTTTGTGCCCCAAGACAATACCTTCATTAACCATAAAGTGGCACTTTTCCCAATTCAAGACAAGATTAGTTTCTTCACATCTCTGCAAAACTCGATCAAGATTGCTCAAGCAATCATCAAAAGAGGAACCATAGACGGAAAAGTCGTCCATGAAAACCTCACAAATCTTTTCACAAAAGTCAGAGAATATAGCCATCATGCATCTTTGAAAGGTAGCAGGTGCATTACATAAACCAAAAGGCATACGTCTATAAGCAAAAGTACCAAAAGGGCATGTAAAAGTAGTCTTTGATTGATCTCTAGCCGACACAGGTATTTGAGAGAAACCAGAATAACCATCTAGAAAGCAATAGTGTGTATGTTTGCATAATCTTTCTAGCATTTGATCAATAAAAGGTAAGGGGTAATGATCTTTCTTAGTAGCTTTATTTAATTTGCGGAAATCAATTACCATCCTATAACCTGTGATAATTCTTTGTGGAATCAATTCATCTTTATCATTAGGAACAACAGTAATACCTCCCTTCTTAGGGACACAATGGACAGGACTTACCCACTCACTATCAGCAACGGGATAGATTATACCTGCCTCCAGAAGCTTTAGTATTTCTTTTCTTACCACTTCTTTCATTTTAGGATTCAGACGTCGTTGAGGATCACGAACTGGTTTGGCATCTGCTTCCAAATTTATTTTATGTTGACATAGAGTGGGACTAATGCCCTTAAGATCATCAAGAGTATATCCAATAGCAGCATGATGCTTCTTCAGAGTTTTCAATAATCTTTCTTCTTCATGCTCTGAAAGGTTAGCACTAATAATAACAGGATATATCTTCTTTTCATCAAGATAAGCATATTTAAGATTATCAGGCAAAGGTTTAAGCTCAAACACGGGATCACCCTTGGGTGGAGGAGGATCCCCTAAGATTTCAACAGGCAAGTTGTGATGCAGAATAGGTTCCTGTTTAAAGAATACTTCATCTATTTCCCTTCTTTCATTCATGAACATATCATTTTCATGGTCTAGCAAATAGTGTTCTAAAGGATCACTAGGAGGTACGGCAATAGAAGCAAGACCAATAATTTCATCCTTACTAGGTAATTCTTCCTCATGATGTTGTTTACTAAATTTAGAGAAATTAAACTCATGAACCATATCATCCAAGCCAACAGTAACAACATTCTTTGTGCAATCTATGGTAGCATTGACAGTATTTAAGAAGGGTCTACCAAATATAATGGGACAAAAGCTATCTTGTGGAGAAGTAAGAACAAGAAAATCAGCAGGATATTTAGTTTTCCCACACAAGACTTCAACATCTCTAACAATTCCAATTGGTGAAATAGTATCTCTATTGGCAAGTTTAATTGTGACATCAATATCTTCTAACTCAACAGGTGCAATTTCATTCTTAATTTCTTCGTATAAAGTATGCGGTATAACACTAGCACTAGCACCCATATCACATAAGCCATGATAACAATGATCTCCTATTTTAACAGAAATAACAGGCACGCCTACCACAGGTCTATGTTTATCTTTATCACAAGGTTTAGCAATTCTAGCAGTTTCACCTTCGAACTGAATAACATGCCCATCAATATTATCAGACAAGAGATCTTTAACAATAGCAATATTAGGTTCTACTTTAACTTGCTCAGGAGGTGTATAAGTTCTAATATTGCTTTCACAAACAACAGTTGAAGCTTTAGCATGATCCTTTATTCTAACAGGGAAAGGTGGTTTCTCAATATAAGAAGTAGGAACAATAGGATCATTATAAGTGACAGTCTTTTCTTCAACTTTAATAGGTGCAGCTACTTTTACTTCTATGGGAGGATGATATTTAAACCACTTCTCCTTAGGGAGATCAACATAAGTAGCAAAAGATTCACAGAAAGAAGCTACTATCTCAGAGTCAAGTCCATATTTAGTGCTAAACTTACGGAAAATATCGGTATCCATAAAAGATTTAACACAATCAAACTTAGGTGTCATACCTGACTCCTTACCTTCGTCGAGGTCCCAATCTTCAGAGTTGCATTTAATTCTATCCAATAAATTCCATCTGAATTCAGTAGTCTTCATCATAAAAGAGCCAGCACAAGAAGTATCGAGCATGGTGCGATTGTTATCAGAAAGCCGAGCATATAAATTTTGAATAATCATTTCTCTTGAGAGCTCATGATTGGGGCATGAATATAACATTGATTTAAGCCTCCCCCAAGCTTGAGCGATGCTTTCTCCTTCGCGAGGCCAGAAATTATATATATAATTGCGATCACGATGAACAAGATGCATAGGGTAATACTTTTGATGAAATTCCAGCTTCAATCTTTTATAGTCCCATGATCTCATATCATCACATAGCCTATACCATATCAATGCGTCTCCCTTCAAAGATAAA
The DNA here is from genome assembly GCF_018294505.1 of Triticum aestivum. Lineage (NCBI taxonomy): Eukaryota > Viridiplantae > Streptophyta > Magnoliopsida > Poales > Poaceae > Triticum > Triticum aestivum. Next base: position 638,661,768 of record NC_057800.1, on the reverse strand, counting down.
GGGAAGACCTTCTTCTTAGCAACATCATCGGGTATACCTGCAAGCTTAAATAATCCACAAACTTCATCCACATATATTAAGTGCTCATCAGGATGCTTTGTTCCATCTCCTGTAAAAGGATTAGCTAGCAGTTTTTCTATCATACCCGAAGGAAATTCATAAGGAATTTCATTTTCAATAGGTTCAGTAGGTTGAGGAGCAACTCTTTGCTCTACTGGACGGGGTGAAGATACCCCGAACAAGCCCCTCAGAGAATTACTTTCCATAGTAACAAGTGACAGTAAATTTCAGCACACTATATAAATTTTTCCTTACCAAATTCCACCTACCAAAGGCGCTACACTCCCCGGCAACGGCGCCAGAAAAGAGTCTTGATGACCCACAAGTATAGGGGATCTATCGTAGTCCTTTCGATAAGTAAGAGTGTCGAACCCAACGAGGAGCAGAAGGAAATGATAAGCGGTTTTCAGCAAGGTATTCTCTGCAAGTACTGAAATAAGTGGTAACAGATAGTTTTGTGATAGGATAAATTGTAACGAGCAACAAGTAACAAAAGTAAATAAAGTGCAGCAAGATGGCCCAATCCTTTTGTAGCAAAGGACAAGCCGGAACAAACTCTTATAATAGGAAAAGCGCTCCCGAGGACACATGGGAATATCGTCAAGCTAGTTTTCATCACGTTCATATGATTCGCGTTCGATACTTTGATAATTTGATATGTGGGTGGACCGGTGCTTGGGTGTTGTTCTTACTTGAACAAGCATCCCACTTATGATTAACCTCTATTGCAAGCATCCGCAACTACAACAAAAGTATTAAGGTAAACCTAACCATAGCATGAAACATATGGATCCAAATCAGCCCCTTACGAAGCAACGCATAAACTAGGGTTTAAGCTTCTGTCACTCTAGCAACCCATCATCTACTTATTACTTCCCAATGCCTTCCTCTAGGCCCAAATAATGGTGAAGTGTTATGTAGTCGATGTTCACATAACACCACTAGAGGCTAGACAACATACATCTTATCAAAATATCAAACGAATACCAAATTCACATGACTACTCATAGCGAGACTTCTCCCTTGTCCTTAGGAACGAACGTAATTACTCACAAAGCATATTCATGTTCATAATCAGAGGGGTAATAATATGCATATAGGATCTGAACATATGATCTTCCACCAATTAAACCAATTAGCATCAACTACAAGGAATAATCAACACTACTAGCAACCTACTAGCACCAATCCCGGACTTTGAGACAAGAATTGGATACAAGAGATGAACTAGGGTTTGGAGATGAGATGGTGCTGGTGAAGATGTTGATGGAGATTGCCCTCTCCTGATGAGAGGAGCGTTGGTGATGACGATGGTGATGATTTCCCCCTCCCGGAGGGGAGTATCCCCGGCAGAACATCTCTGTCGAAGCTCTAGATTGGATCCGCCAAGGTTCCGCCTCGTGGCGGCGGAGTCTCGTCCCAAAAAGTTCCTTCTTATTTTTTCTCATCAAAAGACCTCATATAGGAGAAGATGGGCGTTGGAGAGCTACCAGGGGGCCCACGAGGTAGGGGGGCACGCCCCCACCCTCGTGAGCAGGGTGTGGGCCCCCTGGCCTTCATCTTTGGCGAGGATTTTTCCTTGTTTGTTTTAAGATGTTCCATGGAGTTTTAGGACTTTTGGAGTTGCGCATAATAGGTCTCTAATATTTGCTCCTTTTCCAGCCCAGAATTCCAGCTGCCGGCATTCTCCCTCCCTATGTAAACCTTGTAAAATAAGAGAGAATAGCCATAAGTATTGTGACATAAAGTTAAATAACAGTCCATACTGCGATAAATATTGATATAAAAGCATGATGCAAAATGGATGTATCAACTCCCCCAAGCTTAGACCTCGCTTGTCCTCAAGCGAAAAGCCGACAACAATAAATATGTCCTCATGTTTAGAGGTAGAGGCGTCGATAAAAATAAAATACGGACATGAAGGCATCATGATTATTCTCATAACAGCAACATATATAGATTTCGTCATATGATTACTTATGTTCAAGTGATGATCTATTCACATTGCAAAAGTATAAATCATAAACCTTATTGGGCTTCGACAAACTATGATCTCAGTCATTGAAGCAATTGCAATTTATCATAACATCGGAAAGAGTCTATGTGATGTAGCGACCCGACCTCAGACGGTCAAGTCTCTGTGCTTAAGTGTCATCCCTGGATCGGTATGCTGACACACACAGTAATCGAGGATTTATAACAGAGGTAAATCACATGTAAAAAGTAACGTAAATACTATTACCTCAATCCAAAATAGCGGAAGTAACAAGGTTGTGGATTCCCATCAACACCAACGACAAAGTTGAGTGTAGAAATCATAACCCTAACGTATCACTTACTCGTCATAAGAAATCCTGCAACATGAGACGTTGCAGCCACAAAGGGTCAGTACATTGAATGTACTGGCAAATTCACACCATAGAGAATGATGAACAATGGCTATCACTACATGCATATATGGCTGGTGGAAAAGCTTTATGGTTATATGTTTTTGCGAAAAGCCAATTTTTCCCTACTGCAAAGGAATAAATTTTTATTTAACTATCATGGTGGTTGTTGAACATTGAGAATGGTTGACAGCATTCTCAATCCCAATTAAGTAACATCATTAAACCCAACAATATTCATTTAAAGTAACATGATGAGATTCACATGATAATCCAGGTACTAGATACTCAAGATGTCCATAACCGGGGACACGGCTAACCATGATTAGTTTATACACTCTGCAGAGGTTTGCGCACTTTTCCCCACAAGACTCGATCTCCTCCGTTGGATTTCTCGCACTACATGGTGTTTGAGAAATGGATGACCGAGACATAGTCTTTCAGAAGCGTTTGCACCTTACGATGGGTAGACCGTACCACCTACAATCCCTACATCTGCTAGTCTACCACTGTAAGAGTTCACACGACTTAATCAACTATGCTAGAGCCCATAATAGCTTGTGGCTGCACACGGAAGTTTCTAGTATGAATAGTCTCATGATCCCTTTGAGCCTGGGTGGCGGTCCAAAAGAAAATAGGCAATCCTAGTCTACCCAGGTGCCTAGACAGGCAATCCTAGAATAACCAGGTGCCTCAATCCACCCAGATGTGTGTTTAAGTTGCCACCTTAAGTAAACCATTAATTAACAATCTCACATCTGTCATGAATACTCTCCAAACCCAATCCACGTCTACGAGCATAGCATGGCAATGTAAGCAATACGTAAAAGTAACTCCCAAGGTTTGAATGCAGGGCAATAGGTTCCTACCTCATCAACTACTTCCCAATACCCACATGTTATCAATCCTACTCATGCAATGTTTGAGGGTGAAACTAATGCATAAAACTGGGTATGAAAAAAGGTATGATCAAAATGTGAACTTGCCTGCAATATTGGTGAAGATGATTCGCACTCAAAACTCTTGATAGTTCTACTCGTCACACTTCGGTCAATCTATCATAAGCAAGCAATAGTAACCACACATAAGCAATCACTCCAAAATCAGAGAGAACAAAGAAAACAATTCGGAAAACGTCAAAACCAAGCAAATAACTCTTGCAACATAAAACAATTTCTAACGGTACCAAAATTAAATGAATTTGGCCTTATCAGAAATTTTAGGTCAAGAGCTTCGATTTGCAAAAAGAATCAAGTAAATCGGAGCTACGAAACTCAAGTTATGATCAAACAAAGTTTGAATTCAAATCTGATCTAATTCAAATTTTAAACTTTTCAAAAACATGTTTGAGTTGGATTACTGGATAGAGGGGATCATAACGAAGACGTGGGTGTTGGTTTCGTTGGATTTGGATAAACGGGTATAAAGTTGTAGAGGTTCGAAGCAGAGGGACTAATCTGTAAAAGAAATACTACAAAGAGGTCCCTGTCTAAAACTAACAGAAAAAGAAAAAGGCTAAAAAGTGAACGTTCGCTTTCTAAACCTACCCAGCGAACGCTCTCTAAAAAAAGAACCAAACTAAAAATAAATAAAACCAGCTAAACCGAGGAAAACCGGATCGGGTTTTTGTGCGGGTTTTACCGGTCGGGGCGGTTTCCCGTCGGAAAACCGGCGGTGGATCTCGAACTTTGAGACAAGAATTGGATACAAGAGATGAACTAGGGTTTGGAGATGAGATGGTGCTGGTGAAGATGTTGATGGAGATTACCCTCTCCCGATGAGAGGAGCGTTGGTGATGACGATGGTGATAATTTCCCCCTCCCGGAGGGAAGTATCCCCGGCAGAACAGCTCTGCCGGAGCTCTAGATTGGATCCACCAAGGTTCCGCCTCGTGGCGGCGGAGTCTCGTCCCGAAAAGTTCCTTCTTATTTTTTTCTCATCGAAAGACCTCATATAGGAGAAGATGGGCGTCGGAGAGCCACCAGGGAGCCCACGAGGTAGGGGTGCGCCCTAGGGGGGCCCACACCCCACCCTCGTGAGCAGGGTGTGGGCCCCCTGGCCTTCATCTTTGGCGAGGATTTTTCCTTATTTGTTTTAAGATGTTCCGTGGAGTTTCAGGACTTTTGGAGTTGCGCAGAATAGGTCTCTAATATTTGCTCCTTTTCCAGCCCAGAATTCCAGCTGCCGGCAGTCTCCCTCCTTATGTAAACCTTGTAAAATAAGAGAGAATAGCCATAAGTATTGTGACATAAAGTGAAATAACAGTCCATACTGCGATAAATATCGATATAAAAGCATGATGCAAAATGGACGTATCACAGGGCGTCCCGAATGCCTTCCCTGTAAAAAGGCCATGTGAATATGGTGGGTGAAGTGTCTAAAAGGGGATCCTACTTTTTTGAGTTGGGACTTTTCGGTTTTTCTTACGTGCGATGCAGGGAGCACTCCGGGATAGTCGGCCGTAATGGCCACCATGGCATCGTCGGAGCTTAACTGATAGAACTGCCGGTTTATCAGCTCCACGGAGATAACCGGATCTTCTTTGAGTCCAGAGTCGAGGGCTCGCTTAGGGTCCTTTGGTTGTGGAGAAGGGCTGAAGACCTCCTTTATGGCCTTTCGCAGTTCCTGCCATAAATTGGCAAGGTGAATACTTACAACGAAAAACGCGGGAAGATGGAAGTAAGGGGATATAGCTTACCCAGCTTGGAGGATTGTACATGGAGAATCCGTCCCATGGCTTGATGCGGGTGAACTCCTCCTCCTCTCCCTTGAACAGTTCGGACAACATTTTGGCTAATGCGGCAGCATCGCCCGGACCCTTACGCCCGTAGCGAGTGGCATCATCATCCCCGTTGAAACACCATAAGGGATGCCCACGATATTGAAGTGGTTGCACTCCCCGCATTATGCAAATTGACATAACTTTGGTTATTGTCAAACCTGACTGAGCCAGTGCCTTAATCCGGTTCATCAGATAGAGGACTTCTCTGTCGTCTTCCACCTGGGGGCTCCGTGGGTGCCAACTTCGGCGCTTCTTCAGAGGAGCATTGTTGAACTCAGGAAGACCCCGCCGAACAGGGTCCGGAAGGGGAACGTCCTCCATATAAAACCATTCTGAAGGCCAGTCTTCGGACGGCTTCTTCGGGGTACCGGACAGATATCTGGTATCGGCGATGCGCCATACTTCGGCTCCACCCACTTGATAAAGTGATTCCCTCTATGTGCGAGGGACAAGACAAAATAGCCTTTTCCATAGCTCAAAGTGAGCCTCGCAGTCCGGGAACAACTCGTAGAGAGCAACATAGCTGGCGATGTGTAGGATGGAGGCAGGCGTGAGATTGTGTAGTTGGAGGCCGTAGAACTCCAGGAGCCCGCAGAGGAATGGATGAATTGGAAATCCGAGTCCCCTTAGTAAGCAAGGAACAAGGCAAACCTGTTCCCCCATGGAGGGACAGGGAAAATTCTCCGCTTGCTCCCCACCATTGTAGGTGGCGAGCCCGGCTCGAACGGGCACCATGTATGCCAGAGGAAGGAATCCTTTGGTCTGCAGTTCGACCAATCGACTATGTGGAACTGAACACCTCTCCCAATCACCAAGCTTAGGGCTACGGGGGCGGGAGGAGGAGCTGCGGAGGTTGGCCATGCTGGAATGAATCTTTCCGAAACGCGCTCTGATGGATTCTTGCTGAGGGGAGGGTGGTCTGGATCGGATCTAAGAATCCCAATCCCTTTAATAGACAATTTATTTATCTAGCTAGGGGGGTGAATGTAAAAATGCCCTGGTGCCTCGTATTCGTTCGAGAAACTGCCCTTATTGGGCACAGAAGCCAAGAGGATCAACATTTATGGGGCCGAATACTATTTACAAACACTTGGAAATTGGAGAAGAACCTGCCTTGCAATGCCGAAGACAATACCGCGCGTCGGACTCGTCGTCATTGAAGCCTGGTTCGGGGGCTACTGAGGGAGTCCTGGATTAGTGGATCTCCGGACAGCCGGACTATATCTTTCGGCCGGACTGTTGGACTATGAAGATACAAGATTAAAGACTTCATCTCGTGTCCGGATGGGACTCTACTTGGCGTGGAAGGCAAGCTAGGCAATACGGATATGTATATCTCCTCCTTTGTAACCGACCTTGTGTAACCCTAGCCCCTCCGGTGTCTATATAAACCGGAGGGTTTTAGTCCGTAGGACAACATACAATCATACCATAGGCTAGCTTCTAGGGTTTAGCCTCTACGATCTCGTGGTAGATCTACTCTTGTACTACCCATATCATCAATATTAATCAAGCAGGACATAGGGTTTTACCTCCATCAAGAGGGCCCGAACCTGGGTCAAACATTGTGTCCCCTGCCTCCTGTTACCATCCGCCTTAGGCGCACAGTTCGGGACCCCCTACCCGAGATCCGCCGGTTTTGACACCGACAGCGGGGAACAGGATTGTCATTGCAACTTGTGGGGCTATAACCTTGTTGGTTGATCTGCTTCATTCACTAGATGCCAAAATCCAAGAAAATGCAGTTACAGCCCTCCTCAATTTGTCAATCGATGATGATAATAAGATCGCCATCTTGAATGTGTATGCCATTTATCCTCTGGTCCATGGTCTGGAAACAGGGAACCTTGAAGCTAAAGATAATGCAGTCACTACTTTGTCCACTCTCGGTTATTGAAGAGAGTAGTGTGAGGATTGGACGATCTGCCACTGTTAAGCATCTCGTAGATGTTTTGGGGAATGGGACTCTACGAGGAAATAAAGATGCAGCTACTGCATTGTTTAATTTATCCATACTTGATGAGAACAGAGGTCGCATTATACAAGCAGATGCTGTGAAGCACCTAGTTGAACTTTTGGATCCTACTACTAGAATTGTTGATGAAGTTTTAGTTGTCTTGGCAAATCTTGCTAGTATAATGGAAGGGAGGACTGCGATTGGGTAGGCACGTGGTATTTGATCCCTTGTTCAAGTTTCGAATTGGGTTCAGCGAAAGGGAAGGAAAAATGTTGGTGCGGCACTACTTCAGTTATGCACAAACAACAACAGATTTTTGCAGCATAGTTCTTCAAGAGGGTGTGTGTGCCCCATTTAGTCGCACTATCATGGTCAGGTACACCGCAAGCAAGAGAAAAGGTTTTCCACTTCTATAACAAAAATTTACAACTACAAGAAAAATGGTTGCAGAATCATTTTCCTAGGAATTTGAATTTGTCGCAGGTGGAGGCTCTTCCCAGCTACTTCCGCTGCTAGAGGCATGGGAACTCATGAAGTAAATGCTTATGATGATCTTACCATGTACATCATGCATTTCCCTGGACTTCTCAAATGACGGTTATTGTTGCTGATTGGTGTTGTGTACTATTTTTATACTCGGATTGAGATGTGCTCGTCATGTCATACTATTTGTTGGGTGTAGGTGTTGGTTATCGTCATTGTTGCTGAGATGGCGTATTTATCGTTTTCATAATTTTGTACAACTTTCATTGGTATCTGTTTCCCCAACATTTTGTTCTGTGCATGTTGTTGACTGACCCAAACTGTGATGTGTTGCCAGCATGTTTCCCCTTCTTCAATGAGAGATGGATACTAGCTATCCGATGTGCCTGATCATGTGATTGTAGGCTAGCAGCATTGTACTGGTGCTCATTGATGATATCATAGAAATCAGTTGTTGCTAGCTCTAGGAGCAAACCTGGCTCAACTCTGTTGAGTGGCTTTTATGATTCATTGAAAGTTACCAATTTAGCACTATGTAGTTGAGTCACTAGTTTACCACATTATGCAAATGAAATTTGATCCAAGGAAATTGTATCCTTGTGATTGTACTAATTGTTTTTCCTATTAAAGGAAAAGAATTGACATGTTTCTTATGTCGTTAGTTTGTCTCACCTGGTTCAGTGAGATAGACCGAAGGATGCAAGTGCAAGTGTGCAATCCAACTATGTGTTATTAGATTGGTTGCAAGAGGAATGCATCCATGCATTCTTCTAACTTACGAGTTACATGTAAATTTGCAACATTTCGAGTGCGGCGTTTCAGCACCCGGGCTCAGATGAGCCCGGGCAAAATCACAAAAAAATTCAAAAAAAATCCCAAGCAAGATGCTTGTGTGCGTGATGTTCGTGCAAAATTTGGTGGAGTTTGGACATTCGAGAAGCAGCAACAAAAAGAAAAAATTGGCTTTGTGTGTATGGTTACTGTCCATGCACTGTTTGAGGCGAATTTCCCTTTTTTGCCATGAGCTCCACATATGTCCAAACAGGATGAAATTTTGCACGTACATCATGCACTCAGACATCTTCTCAGCAAAAAATTGATTTTTTTTATATTTTCTATTTTTAATCACGGTGCTGTTCACCAGGCTCATCTGAGCCCGGGCACCGGAGTGGATTATCGTAACCTTTCATTATTTCACACAGAAGAATAATCATGATTTTGCAAACTTGTATCATGCCTTAAACCACATAAAAGGAACCAGTACCTAGGTTATAAGACAAATTGAATTATACCTTACTGAATCACTCATTGCTCTTACAGAGTTATTTCCTTGCAAAAAGTAGTACCGACCAAATTGTTTCACCCTACTTCATAGCATGAATAAAATATTTATGCTATAAAATTGTTTCAACAAAAAATGCTAGGAAAATATTTGTTGGTCTGATTTTATCTTCTATTTTTTTTCTTCGGTTTTATTTTCTTCTTTGAACATAGTCTAATCGCAGATGCTCACATATATGCACATACACTCTCCCTATGAACTCACACACGTGCATCGTACTTCTATGTGCATTTTCTAAATACTGAGTCGGCACAACATTTTGAGATTGACGAAGTCACCATAGGGTACTTTCCCACTGAACGAACACCACTGGAAAGCCTGAAATAAATCCAAAAAAATACTAGCACCAGTTCCAAGTCTAGTACTTGAACCCTGGTGGGTTGGTTCCACAAAAGGAATCTAACCATATAAGCTACACAGTTCACATCCGGATTTATCTTCTAAAAACATCAATTTATGTCTACCAACACATTCACGCCGTGCTCAATCTTGTTTTGTCGTGTGCAAAAACTATTTGTACGATTGAAATCATCTTGATGAGCAATTGGCGGTAGTAAAAAGTACTACAAAGAAAAGAAACAAAAGAAAGAGGGTAAACCATAGACATGAAAATTGGGGAGGGAGGGGGGAATCTTGCTACTACACCGTCTCCCCATGAGAACCATCCTTGACTCCCCAAGGCGGGTATATGAATGTCATCCCCAACCGAACTGCTTTTCTTCACCGTACTCACCACCTACTTCCCCCTTTTCTCGCCACAATCCCAGGACTGATCCATAGGCCGGGCAAAGAGGGTGACCGCCCCTACCGCCATAGAAGGGAGGGGTCCAAATATTAAACATGATACTAACCACTATAGTATTATCTATGGACTCCAAAAGATTATTGCATGTGTGTAAAATAAAATCCTAACTTTGCAGAAGCAAATCTACATCACCACAAGTTAACAATCAATCTAATAGGACTTAGTTAGCCTGCTAGTCTCTATCTCTGATATACGTCCAACATGTTGTATTGAAATCTATGTAAACTATATTTCTTTGTTTAATCTATACATAACCTTTTATTTCAGACTAGCATGTGCTCTTGTATACACCAGATTAAACTGAACTTCTAGATGAGCATACCAAATAAAAAATGGTATGTAAACACTGAATTAGCAATATGTTTACATTCATCGATGATTGGTGTTATTTTAGTACCATGCATTTTTTTCTTGAAAAAGGGTGTATTTTTAACTCATGATGAAGCATCAAGGGGATACAAAACACTAGAGCATACACCCGGCTTTAGTACCATGCATATGTTAAACTTATAATTGAATCTAAATTAAAACACTTTGGCAGATGGTACAATTTATACTCTTCAAGCTTTTATAAATATGCACACCTAATAATACACTAATAACCGAATCTAAATTAAACATTTTGGCAGATGGTACAATTTATACTCTACAAGCTTTTATAAACATGCATGCCTAATAATACACAAAGATCACTAGGAAAATATTAATTGAACATTATTATTTTATTCTTTAGAAACATCTAATATGATATTTAATGAAACGAAACTATATCTACATGACCATATGCACATATATACAACTATATACGTGTGCACTATAAAATTTGGGGAATTGTCACAAAAACAATTCAAACATAAATTTCGTCATGATACTTAATTTAAATTTAGTATAAACAAAGTGATCGGTGATATACATTACAACTGGTAAGAAATAACATTGGTTAACTATACCAACTAAATTATGTGGATAACTATACCAACAAAATAATAAAAAATTCCTTAATATTGTTGTATGATAAAAATAAAAGTGAATAAGTATAAAAGTTTGATATAAAACTATTTATCTTATTTCACCCGGGTTCACTAATTTGTTTGGACCGTCCTGCACAATCCCCAAATCTCGAGACATATATAGTCTTATCGCATATCACTTGTAACACCCACAATGCGGCTATATCTCCCACGTGCCGGGGCACGACTTAGAGACATAGCCGCATGGTAGGTCTGTCGCAAGAGGGGTAATATTTACACATCCCATGTACTGAATAAGAAGGGATAATAGTCGGCTTACAATCGTCACTTCACACAATACATAAATAGTCATACATCATCCAGAATACAATCAAGGTTCGACTACGGAACCAAAATAAAGAAAGACAACCCCAAATTCTAGATCCCCGATCGTCCCAATTGGGCTCCTCTACTGATCATCCCGAAAAGAAACATAGTAACGGCCCGAATCCTCGTCGAACTCCCACTTGAGTTCAGTAGCGTCCCCTGCACTAGCATCATCGGCACCTGCATCTGTTTGGAAGTATCTATGAGTCACGGGGACTCATCAATCTCACACCCTCCCCTCAAGACTATTTAAGCTTAAAGATAGGAAAGGGGTAGTGAGGTGGAGCCACAGCAAAGCACTAAGCATATATGGTGGCTAACTTACGTAAATGAGAGCGAGAAGAGAAGTAAAGCACGGTCGAGAAGCTAATAGTGATCAAGAAGTGATACTGAAGCTACTTACGTTCAAGCATAACACGAGACTGTGTTCTCTTCCCGGACTCCGCCGAAAAGAGACCATCACGGCTACACACGCGGATGATTCATTTTAATTAACTTAAGTGTCAAGTTCTCTACAACCGGATATTAGAAAATTCCCGTCTGCCCATAACCGTGGGCACGGATTTCAAAAGTTCAAAACCCTGCAGGGGTGTCCCAACTTAGCCCATCACAAGCTCTCACGGTCAACGAAGGATACTCCTTCTCGCGGGAAGACCCGATCAGTCTCGGAATCCCGGTTACAAGACATTTAGACAATGGTAAAACAAGACCAGCAAAGCCGCCCAATGTGCCGACAAATCCTGATAGGAGTCGCACGTATCTCGTTCTCAGGGCACACCGGATAGGTCAAGCTACGAGTAAAACCAACCCTCGAGTTGCCCCCGAGGTGGCCCTGCAGGCTGCCCATTTCGGACCAACACTCAGAGGAGCACTGGCCCGGGGGGGGGGTTAAAATAAAGATGACCCTTGAGTCTGAAGAACCCAAGGGAAGGTATATGGTGGTAGGTAGGCAAATGGTAAAACCAAGGTTGGGCCTTGCTGGAGGAGTTTTATTCAAAGCGAACTGTCAAGGGGTTCCCATAACACCCAACCGCATAAGGAATGCAAAATCAAGGAACATAACACCGGTATGACGGAAACTAGGGAGGACAGAGTAGAACAAAACACCAGGCATAAGGCCGAGCCTTCCACCCTTTACCAAGTATATATATGCATTAAATTAAATAAGATATAATAATGATATCCCAACAAAAACCATGTTCCAACATGGAACAAACTTCATCTTCACCTACAACTAGCAACGCTATAAGAGGGGCTGAGCAAAAGCGGTAACATATCCAAACAACGGTTTGCTAGGAAAGGTGGGTTAGAGGCTTGACATGGCAATATGGGAGGCATGATACAGCAAGTGGTAGGTATCATGGCATAGCAATAGAGTGAACAACTAGCAAGCAAAGATAGAAGTGATTTCAAGGGTATGGTCATCTTGCCTGCAAAGTTCTCAGAGTTGTCGAAAGCTTGATCCTCGTTAGCGTACTCAACAGTTTCCTCGATCACGTACTTGTCTCTCGGATCTACCCAAAGCAAGAACACAAGCAAAGGACCAACAATCAATCACGGTGCAATGCACAAGCAACATGATGCAAAACATGGCATGATATGCAAGACATGATATGCAATGCATATGCGTGCTCCGGAAGGGAAAGATTGATCAAGGCATCAACTTGGCAAACCAAGTGTGCCGCTGGAAAGATGAGATGATTTCGTTCTAAATCGATATGAATATCACCGGAATCGGATGCACGGTTTGCAAATGGCAAGCAAAACAATAATGGCACAATTCTGCGATTAACAGCACGATGCCATCTAGAATGCAACAAGAAACTAAGCTACTGCACTCCAACATAGCAACAAGGCCTATGCCAGTGATGTACTCAAGATACTTGACAAAACATGAACACTGAGCTATGGCTAATTCACAAAAGAGCAGGTTTAAACAAGCATGAAAAAGTTGCAAAAGATATCAGCTTCACAGACTTAGTGAAAATACTAACATGCCAGGAATAACATCAGGAAGCCATGTTTAGATCAAGCAAACAGCATGCTACAGGAATATATCATAGCAAAAAAGGCATGGCATGATTCTACTAAATGCGTAGATCAAAAGTCCCTTACTGATCATGAGCTAAAAAGGCACAGAAGATATGATGGCACCCATGTAAACATAGCATGTTTTATTAACAGTTTCGGACTTAGCAGAAAACTGAGCATGGCATAAACAGAATTATGAAGGCATCTTTGCGAGCTCAAAACACCCACCACAATGCATTTCATGACAAGATTAGCATACTATCAGCAAGAAGACATGTTCATGAAGCTAACTATGGTAAGAGCAAGTTCATAGCATGCATGGATCAACAACAACAACCATGGCAAAATTGATTAACATGTAAACAATCTACCAGGAACATTTTATAGCAAAAGTAGAGCAAGATTAAGACATGCTAGGGCACTCCATAATTTCAAACATTGGCATGGATGGATAGATCATAACCATACGTCCAAAACACCCTTACTGAAGTTACTCAAAACAAGCATGGATCTCACTGTAGCATCATGTTTACATGACATAAAAATAACAGCAGAACAAGGACTTAGCAAAAACCTAAGTCCCTGAAAACAGCAATACCATGAGGCCTAGTTTGCATGCTTGTGCTAGTTACCACATTGATCACAAAAATACATGGCAAGCACCCCTGCAAAGATGGCATGTCATATATCAAAACACATGTAGATCTTATGCCCATATGATGCACACAACAAATGTGGCAAAAATGACAAAATATCAATATCTACTAAGTAATAGGAGTAAACATTTTATAGCACTCTTGCATCAATGATTAGGGCACCAAGATGGACTCAAACAAGCATGCCACAATGGAATGAAATGAAGAGCATCTCCCAATGAACATTTTGATATATCGTGCGCATGAAGGGGAGCTACGGTCACGGAATTATGATGCAATGAACATGGGCATAAAACATGAGGGGAAAAGGACTTACAGGAAAAACGACCTCTCGAAATCTCAGATCTAGGGTTCGTCTCTTCGCATGTGAACCGAGGTGAGGCACGAGCTCGCCGGAGTTGGAGGTCCGGTGGCAGCGGATCTGGCCGGCCCCTCGCCGGATCCGGCCGGAGGTGGGGTCAGTGGCGAGGTGGGGCGATGTGCCGATGCACGAGCGCCGGTGCGCGCCGGCGAGGTCGGTACGGCTGCGCGGTGGCCGGCGAGGTGCTGTGCGGCGGCCGGAGCGGAGCGAGGCGGCGGCGGGCGCGGTCGGCGACGGCAGACACGGGCGGCGGGCGAGCGGCGCGAGGAGACGGGCGGCGCGCGGGCTCGGAGGGCCGGACGCGGGCTCAGAGGGCCATGGCGGGTGGCGGTGGCGCTTGACACGTGGCGGCACGCCAGTGGTGCGGGCGCGGTGGCGTCGGCGTGTCCGGCGGGTGCGGACACGTCCGGCGGCGGAGGGGACGAATTTTTGGGTTTTGGGACCCGGAAATTGGACATGGTGCACATATTTATAGCTAGGAGGAGGTAGGAGTGTCCAAATGGAGTGTAGTTTTCGCCCACACGATCGTGATCTGATGGCGGAGGGCATGGAAGTGGTTTGGAAGGGTTATTAGGCCGTTTTGGAGGGGTGTTGGGCTGCAACACACAAGAGGCCTTCCCGGTTACCCGGTTAACCGTTGGAGTATCAAACGGACTCCAAATGGCACGAAATTTGACAGGCGGTCTACCGGTGGTGTATCAAGGCCACTTGCAGTCTCGGTCCATTCCAAGAACGTTTAACACCCGCTCAGGAAAAGAGAAAAAAGGGGACGTCGGTGCACATGGGAGTGTCGGATTGCAAAACGGACAACGGGGAAAATGCTCAGATGCATGAGACGAACATGTATGCAAAATGAGATGCACATGATGACATGATATGAAATTCATAACATGAGCAAAATGCAAAACAAAGACAAAAACCCAACCACGAAGGGAAATCTCATAACTTAAAGCCTAAAATGGCAGAGTCGGAGTTACAATTATGGCAAGTTACATCCGGGGTGTTACAACACTCCACCACTATGAAAGGATCTCGTCCCGAGATCTAGGATTGAAGGAACTCCGGATATTCGGAACGGAGGTGGTCCTCGCATTCCCAGGTGGCTTCTCGGTCGGAATGATGTGACCACTTCACTTTCAGGAATTTGATAGACTTGTTGCGAGTCTTGTGCTCGTTTTCTTCAAGAATAGCAACGGGATTCTCATGATAAGACATGTCTTCTTGGAGATCAATCTCTTCGAAGTTGATGGTGCGCTCAGGAGTCTTGAAGCACTTGCGAAGCTGTGACACATGAAACACATCGTGCACGTTTGCGAAGTTGGACGGAAGCTCAAGTTGATAGGAGAGATCGCCTCTTTTGCCAATGATCTTGAAAGGACCCACATATCTAGGGGCAAGCTTCCCTTTGATACTGAAGCGACGAGTACCTTTCATTGGAGAGACGCGGAGGTAGACACGGTCTCCGATCTCGAAAGCCAAGTCATGGTGCTTGCTATCATAGTAACTCTTCTGGTGCAATTGCATGGCTTTGAGATTTTCATAGATGAATTTACACATTTCTTCAGCTTTTGTGATTAAGTCATTGCCAAGAAGTTGGCGTTCACCAGTCTTTGACCAATTAAGAGGAGTACGACACTTTCTGCCATAGAGAATTTCGAATGGGGCCTTGCCCGAACTCGCATGGAAACTGTTGTTGTAGGAGAACTCAACATATGGAAAACAATCTTCCCACTTCATACCGAAGGAAATGACACAAGCCCTGAGAATATCTTCAAGGATTTGATTGACTCGCTCGACTTGGCCACTAGTTTGAGGATGGAAGGCTGTGCTGAAGCGAATGTTGGTGCCCATGGCCTTCTGAAAGGAATCCCAAAACTTAGAAGTGAAGATGCTTCCATGATCTGAAGATATCAACTACGGAATGTCGTGCAAGGAGACAATCCTGGAGGTGTATAGCTCTGCCAACTGAGCTGCTGTGATAGATTCTTTGATAGGAAGAAAATGAGCCACTTTAGTAAGTTTGTCGATGACGACGAAGATAGCATCATTTCCATGCTTGGACTTGGGAAACCCATTCACGAAGTCCATCTCAATATGATCAAACTTCCATTCTGGAATAGCAAGAGGTTGGAGGAGACCAGCTGGTCATTGGTGTTCTGCTTTCACTCTTCTGCAGACATCACATTCATTCACGAATTGAGCAATTTCTTGCTTCATTCAAGTCCACCAATACGACTGCTTGAGGTCATGGTACATCTTTGTACTTCTAGGATGAATGGATAGAAGGGAATTGTGCGCCTCGTTCATAATGACTTTCCTTAGATCACCTTTAGGAACCACAATTCGATCCTCAAAGAATAGAGTGTCTTTGTCATCAATGTGATAACACTTGTACTTGGGTTGGCTCTTGGCAATCCCATTTTTCACCTTCTTCACCATGGCATCAAGAAGTTTTGCCTCATGAATTTGATCTTCCAAAGTAGGAGAGACTTGAAGGTTGGCAAGAAAGCCTTGAGGAACAACTTGGAGATTTAGTTTGCGGAAAACTTCACAAAGGTCCGGTTGGAAGGGCTTGAGAATTAAGCTGTTGCAGTAGGCCTTCCTGCTCAAAGCATCTACAATGACATTGGCCTTGCCTGGAGTATATTCAATACTCGGATTGTATTCCTGAATCATTTCGACCCAATGAGTATGCCTGAGGTTGAGGTTGGGCTGAGTGAAGATGTACTTGAGGCTCTTATGATCAGTGAAGATGTCGACTTTCCTTCCCAACAAGAGATGTCTCGACGTTAGTAGAGCATGGACAATTGCCGCCAACTCGAGGTCGTGAGTGGGGTAGTTCCTTTCATTGGGCTTCAACTAACAAGAGGTATAAGCCACAACTTTCTTCTCTTGCATTAACACAGCACCGAGACCTTGTAGGGAGGCATCACAGAAAACTTCAAAAGGCTTGGATTCATCAGGAGGATTCAAGACAGGAGCTGTGGCTAACTTCTCTTTCAGGGTGTTGAAACCAACGTCAAATTCAGGCGTCCAGACATACTTAACATGCTTCTGGAGGAGGTTGGAAAGAGGCTTTGCAATCTTAGAAAAATTATCAACGAATCTTCGACAATAGCTTGCAAGCCCAAGAAAACTGCGGAGCTGCTTGACATTCTGAGGAGGTTCCCAATTCACAATTGCAGACAACTTCTCGGGATTAACAGCGATGCCTTTGGCGGAGATGATGTGACCGGGGTAAAGAACCTCGTCAAGCCAGAACTCACACTTGGAAAAGTTCGCATAGAATTGATGCTCTCTGAGTTTGTCGAGTACCAATCTCAAACACTTGGCATGATCCTCCTTATTCTTGGAAAAGACCAAAATATCATCAAGATACACCAGGACGAAATCAGTTGTGTAAGGGTTGAAGATGAAGTTCATCATGCGAGAGAACGTTGGAGGAGCATTGACAAGGCCGAAAGACATGACAGTATATTCATAAGAACTATAGCTTGTTCTGAATGCTATCTTGGGAATATCTTGTTCACGAATGCGAATCTGATGATAACCCATACGGAGGTCAAGCTTGGAGAATACTTGAGCCCCTTTAAGTTGCTCGAATAGCTCATTGATGTTGGGAAGTGGATACTTGTTCTTTATTGTCTTCTTGTTCAATGGACGGTAGTCGATGCAGAGTCGTTCCATTCCATCCTTCTTCTTGACAAAAAGAACACCAGAACCCCATGGAGAAGAACTCAGTCTCATCAGACCCATACGCTATTGTTCATCGAGTTGTTTCTTCAACTCCTTCAACTCTTCTGGTCCAAGCTTGTAAGGACGTTTGCAAACAGGTTCCGTGCCAGGCTCAAGATCGATAACGAATTCAACTGGATGGTGAGGAGGCATTCCCGGAAGCTCTTCTGGAAAGATGTCTTGATATTCACAAACGACTGGAATCTAAGAGATGGCATTCACCTCACCCTTCTCATTGAGAGAAAACAACCGAATGGTTTCATCACGAGCGGCATAGATGATCACATCCTCAGATGAGTGTGTCAATTGAATCTGCCTGGCAGCACAATCAAGCTGAGCCTTGTGCTTAGAAAGCCAGTCCATGCCGAGAATTAGATCAATATCCGAGTCACCAAGCACCATTGTAGAAGACAAAAATCTATAGTATCCCATCTTGATGGAAACATCCGGAACCACCAAACTGGCACTCAACCATTTACCCAGAGAAACAATATCCATGGATTTACCCAAATGAGAAGAAGTGAATTCATGCTTGATGTCTACTACACAACCTTCTTCTTGTAGACGTTGTTGGGCCTCCAAGTGCAGAGGTTTGTAGGACAATAGCAAATTTCCCTCAAGTGGATGACCTAAGGTTTATCAATCCATAGGAGGCGTAGGATGAAGATGGTCTCTCTCAAGCAACCCTGCAACCAAATAACAAAGAGTCTCTTGTGTCCCCAACACACCCAATACAACGGTAAATTGTATAGGTGCACTAGTTCGGCGAAGAGATGGTGATACAAGTGGTATATGGATAGTAGATAAAGGTATTTGTAGTCTGAAAATATAAAAACAGCAAGGTAACTAATGATAAAAGTGAGCGTAGACGGTATTGCAATGCTAGTAAACAAGGTCTAGGGTTCATACTTTCACTAGTGCAAGTCCTCTCAACAATAATAACATAATTGGATCACATAACTATCCCTCAACATGCAAAAAAGAGTCACTCCAAAGTCACTAATAGCGGAGAACAAACGAAGAGATTATGGTAGGGTACGAAACCACCTCAAAGTTATTCTTTCTAATCAATCCGTTGGGCTATTCCTATAAGTGTCACAAACAGCCCTAGAGTTCGTACTAGAATAACACCTTAAGACACATATCAACCAAAACCCTAATCTCACCTAGATACTCCAATGTCACCTCAAGTATCCGTGGGTATGATTATACGATATGCGTCACACAATCTCAGATTCATCTATTCAACCAACACAAAGGACCTCAAAGAGTGCCCCAAAGTTTCTACCGGAGAATCACGACGAAAACGTGTGCCAACCCCTATGCATAGGTTCATGGGCGGAACCCGCAAGTTGGTTACCAAAACATACATAAAGTGAAACACGTGGTATCCCATTGTCACCACAGATACGCACGGCAAGACATACATCAAGTGTTCTCAAATATTTAAAGACTCAATCCGATAAGATTACTTCAAAGGGGAAACTTAATTCATTACAAGAGAGTAGAGGGGGAAGAAACATCATAGGATCCAAATATAATAGCAAAGCTCGCGATACATCAAGATCGTATCACCTCAAGAACACGAGAGAGAGAGAGAGAGAGAGAGAGAGAGAGAGAGATCAAACACATAGCTACTGGTACATACCCTCAGCCCCGAGGGAGAACTACTCCCTCCTCGTCATGGAGAGCATCGGGATGATGAAGATGGCCACCGGAGAAGGATTGCCCCCTCCGGCAGGGTGCCGGAACGGGTCTAGATTGGTTTTCGGTGGCTACGGAGGCTTCTAGTGGCAGAACTTCCGATCTATCGTCTCTTCTGGAAGTTTTAGGATACGTAGGTATATATGGGTGAAAGAGATACATCAGGAGACTGAAGGGGGGGGGCACGAGGCAGGGGGGCGCACCCCCACCCTCGTGAGCACCTGCCTTCTTTCCTGACGTGCACTCCAAGCTTTTCTGGTAGCTTTCCTTCCAAAAATAACTTCTCTAGTTGATTTCGTTCCGTTTCGACTCCGTTTGATATTCCTTTTCTTCGAAACACTGAAATAGGCAAAAAACAACAATTCTGGGTTGGGCCTCCGGTTAATAGGTTAGTCCCAAAAATAATATAAAAGTGGATAATAAAGCCCAATATTGCCCAAAACAGTAGATAACATAGCATGGAGCAATCAAAAATTATAGATACGCTGGAGACGTATCAATGCTTGGCAAAAAACGGTCTTGACATGAAACAATGTGATGCACCAGTATCAAAAAGAACTTTAGCAGGAATGGAGTTAACTGGAAGGTTACCCATGATCACTTTTGAAGAATCCTCTGCCTGAGCTGCGTTCATCATGTTGACCTTGGCATGCTTGGGATTATGCTTGACCACTGCATTGTTGGCAGATCTCACAGGAGGAGGCGGAAGGTGCCTTTGGTTGAAGCACTTGTTTGCATAGTGCCCTTTCTGCTGACACTTGTTGCAAGTAACCTCTGAGAGCGGACGATGATAAGGAGCACTTGACCTTGGAGTATGAGACTGAGCTTTGTTCTGATAGCCTGGGTTGGGTGGGTGGGAAGATCCATTGCCACCTTTACTCTTCTGCTGATAAGGCTGACGAAACGGAGGAGGAGGAGGAGGCAACCAAAACTTATGTGGTTAGCTGCCACTTGAGTTGAAGAAGATTGAACTACATCCCTGACTCTCTTCTTAGAAGAATCACACTTGAGCTGAGCAGCTTCTTGCTTTAGTGCCATGTTGTAGAATTCATCATACTTAGTCGGCTCAAGAAGCACGAGAGCTAATTGCAGATCTTCTCTGAGGCCACCTCTGAATTGATAAATCATGCTCTTTTCATCAGGGACGTCTTGTTTAGCGAAGTGAATGAGTTTCTGAAACTGGATATTGTATTGATACACAGACATGCTGCCTTGCTTGAGATTGCGGAACTCCTCACGCTTGCTCTCAGCAACACTTTGTGGGATGTGATGAGCTTTGAAGTCTCGTCGGAAATCATCCCAGGTAATCACACGACCTCCTCTGATACCACTCATCATCTTGGTCTTTGAGTTGAAACAAAGCAAACTTGACAAAGTCCTCAGGCCTAACATTGCTACACTCAAAATGTTTGCAGATATCCACGAGCCAGTCGTCGGCGTCTGTGGCCTCGACACAGTTGCTGAAGGACTTCGGCTGGTTTGCAAGGAACTGATTGAGGGTATCAAACTGAGGCTGATTGTTGCCTTTCCCTTGATTTCCTTGGTTGCCTTGCCCTTGGTTGCGCTCTTGCAAGAGTTGTAAAAGCATCTGAGTGTTGGCGTTGGTGGCTGCCATGACAGCTTGCCATGCCCCCGAAGGTGGAGGTGGTGGAGGAGGGTTCGACTGATCCCCATTATTGCGGTCCAAATTTTGACGCATTAGAGGAGCCATCCTGAAGAGGTTGACATCCGTTAGCATCTTGAAAGACATATATTCAAGCTGAATCAATGGATTGAAATTGCAACATATAGCCTTAACATTCAAACAAGAATGGACGAATGAATTCCAAAGTAAATCATCACACTTCCATTAAGTTGAGAAGCCACTTAGATAAAGGTAGAAGAATAAAACAACAAGGTACGGATATGAACAAATAATTGGTAAGGATTACTCAATCACAAACCAAATATCTGCGGGAAGAAATACTAGAGCTACATGAATTCCCACCTATAAAACTCCCGAAACTTTCTGGTTATGCAATCAGGTGTTGGGGATACATGGGAAGCATAATATCTCACCCAAAACTAGCAAATCCTACATCCAGCTGTATCCATCCTTCAACACATAACCAAGAAACCTTCGGAAATCATTTACCTCAACCTTCGAAAAGCATCCGTTATACGAGTTATGGCAATACTCCCGAACTCCCACCCCAGTACTGGGTGGCATCGAGGTTATCTCGCCAACAACTGCATAAAAGAGATTTTTGATGTCGGTGAACTCAGGTATTCCAGAACTGCAACGATAAAATTGTGACGACAACACCTCGGAGCTCAACTCCCCGGGACACTGCCACAACCCCTAAATGTCAGGAGGCACCAAGAACAATGTTCTCATCACAAAACCATCGGAACGATTCCAAGATAACCGTGTGATCCTAATTTTTTTTGTGAAATTTGAGGAGAGAAGAGTCAAAACTGTACATCAGGAGACCTCACCAAAGCGACGAAGGGACTGAGGAGTAAAGAGAATCCTACTCTCCGATATATATATAATCCTAAGACTCAAAACATTTTCTTCTAGACTCAACAACGTCAGCGATTCGATCAAGCAGGGGGCTCCTAAGTCGGGGAAGGCTCTGATTACCAACTTCTAACACCCACAATGCGGCTATATCTCCCACGTGTCGGGGCACGACTTAGAGGCATAGCCGCATGGTAGGTCTGTCGCAAGAGGGCTAATCTTTACACATCCCATGTACTGAATAAGAAGGGATAAGAGTCGGCTTACAATCGCCACTTCACACAATACATAAATAGTCATACATCATCCAGAATACAATCAAGGTCCGACTACGGAACCAAAATAAAGAAAGACAACCCCAAATGCTAGATCCCCGATTGTCCCAACTGGGCTCCTCTACTGATCATTCGGAAAAGAAACATAGTAACGGCCCGAATCCTCGTCAAACTCCCACTTGAGTTCGGTAGCGTCCCCTGCACTGGCATAATTGACACCTGCATCTGTTTGGAAGTATATGTGAGTCATGGGGACTCAGCAATCTCACACCCTCGCAATCAAGACTCTTTAAGCTTAAAGGTAGGAAAGGGGTAGCGAGGTGGAGCTGCAGCAAAGCACTAAGCATATATGGTGGCTAACTTACGCAAATGAGAGCGAGAAGAGAAGCAAAGCATGGTCGAGAAGCTAATAGTGATCAAGAAGTGATCCTGAAGCTACTTACGTTCAAGCATAACACGAGACTGTGTTCTCTTCCCGGACTCCGCCGAAAAGAGACCATCACGGCTACACACGCGGTTGATTCATTTTAATTAAGTTAAGTGTCAAGTTCTCTACAACCGGATATTAGAAAATTCCCATCTTCCCATAACTGCGGGCATGATAACCCACAAGTATAGGGAACCGCAAAAGTTTTCGAGGGTAAAGTATATAACCCAAATTTATTGATTCGACACAAGGGGAGCCAAAGAATACTCTCAAGTATTAGCAGCTGAGTTGTCAATTCAACCACACCTGGAAACTTAATATCTGTAGCAAACTATTTAGTAGCAAAGTAATATGATAGTAGTGGTAACGGTAGCAAAAGGTAACAGTAGTAAAAGTAATGTTTTTGGTATTTTGTAGTGATGATAGCAATAGCAACGGGAAAGTAAATAAGCGAAGAACAATGTATGGAAAGCTCGTAGGCAATGGATCGGTGATAGAGAATTATGTCGGATGTGGTTCAGCATGTAACAGTCATAACCTAGGGTGACACAGAACTAGCTCCAGTTCATTGATATAATGTAGGCATGTATTCCGAATATAGTCATACGTGCTTACGGAAAAGAACTTGCATGACATCTTTTGTCCTACCCTCCCGTGGCAGCGGGGTCCTTACGGAAACTAAGGGATATTAAGGCCTCCTTTTAATAGAGTACCGGAGCAAAGCATTAACACATAGTGAATACATGGACTCCTCAAACTACGGTCATCACCGGTAAGTATCCCGATTATTGTCACTTCGGGGTTAACGGATCATAACACATAATAGGTAACTATAGACTTGCAAGATAGGATCAAGAACACTCATATATTGATGAAAACATAATAGGTTCAGATGAAATCATGGCACTCGGGCCCTAGTGACAAGCATTAAGCATAGCAAAGTCATAGCAACATCAATCTCAGAACATAGTGGATACTAGGGATCAAACCCTAACAAAACTAACTCGATTACAGGATAGATCCCATCCAACCCATCACCGTCCAGCAAGCCTACGATGGAATTACTCACGCACGGCGGTGAGCATCATGAAATTGGTGATGGAGGATGGTTGATCATGACGATGGCGACGGATTCCCCTCTCCGGAGCCCCGAACGGACTCCAGATCAGACCTCCCAAGAGGTTTTAGGGCTTGGTGGCGGCTCCGTATTGTAAAACGTGATGAATTCTTCTCTCTGATTTTTTTCTCCCCGAAACACAATATATGGAGTTGGAGTTGGAGTCGGAGAGGCACGAGGGGGACCACGAGGTAGGGGGGCGCACCCCCCACCCTCGTGGAGATGTGGTGGGCCCCCTGGCCTTCATCTTTTGCAGGTATTTTTTATATTTTCCAAAAAGTTGCTCCGTGAAATTTCAGGTCATTCCAAGAACGTTTGTTTCTGCACATAAATAACACCATGGTAATTCTGCTAAAAACAACATCAGTCCGGGTTAGTTCCATTCAAATCATGCAAGTTAGAGTCCAAAACAAGGGCAAAAGTGTTTGGGAAAGTAGATACGTTGGAGACGTATCAACTCCCCCAAGCTTAAACTTTTGCTTGTCCTCAAGCAATTTAGTTGACAAACTGAAAGTGATAAAGAAAAACTTTTACAAACTCGGTTTGCTCTTGTTGTTGTAAATATGTAAAGCCAGCATTCAAGTTTTCAGCAAAGATTATAACTAACCACATTAGCAATAACGCTTAGGTCTCAAGTTTACTCATATCAATAGCATAATCAACTAGCGAGCAATAATAATAAATCTCGGATGACAACACTTTCTCAAAACAATCATAATATGATATAACAAGATGGTATCTCGCTAGCCCTTTCTGAGACCGCAAAACATAAATGCAGAGCACCTTTAAATACCAAGGACTGACTAGACATTGTAATTCATGGTAAAAG
Organism: Triticum aestivum; assembly: GCF_018294505.1. Taxonomy (NCBI): domain Eukaryota; kingdom Viridiplantae; phylum Streptophyta; class Magnoliopsida; order Poales; family Poaceae; genus Triticum; species Triticum aestivum. The sequence continues at coordinate 638,636,977 of NC_057800.1, read as the reverse complement.
AGATCCAGTCAAGTCATTCTCAATGTAAACTAACAGTAATGAATGCAAATGACAGCGGTGCTCTCCAACTGGTGCTTTTTAATAAGAGGGCAATGACTCAGCATAAAAGTAAATAGATAGGCCCTTCGCAGAGGGAAGCAGTGATTTGTAGAGGTGCCAGAGCTCGGTTTTGAAATAGAGGTGAATAATATTTTGAGCGGTATACTTTCATTGTCAACATAACCAAGAGATGGCGATATCTTCCATGCTACACACATTATAGGCGGTTCCCAAACAGAATGGTAAAGTTTATACTCCCCCTTCCACCAACAAGCATCAATCCATGGCTTGCTCGAAACAACGAGTGCCTCCAACTAATAAGAGTCCCAGGGGGAGTTTTGTTTGCAATTATTTTGATTTAGTTTGCATAAAGCATGGGACTAGGCATCCTGGTGACCAGCCATTTATCTCGTGAGTGAGGAGCGGAGTCCACTCCTCTTGAGAATAACCCGCCTAACATGGAAGATATAAACAACCCTAGTTAATACATGAGCTATTCGAGCATACAAAACAGGATATTTATTTGAAGGTTTAGAGTTTGGCACATACAAATTTACTTGGAACGGTAGGTAGATACTGTATATAGGTAGGTATAGTGGACTCATATGGAATAACTTTGGGGTTTATGGAATTGGATGCACAAGCAGTATTCCCGCTTAGTACAGGTGAAGGCTAGCAAAAGACTAGGAAGCGACCAGCTAGAGAGCGACAACAGTCATGAACATGCATTAAAATTAATCAACATCAAATGCAAGCATGAGTAGGATATAATCCACCATGAACATAAATATCGTGAAGACTATGTTGATTTTGTTTCAACTACATGTGTGAACATGTGCCAAGTCAAGTCACTTAAATCATTCCACATCACAACCATTTTAATAGCATGTTGGCACGCAAGGTAAACCATTATAAGCTCCTAGCTAATCAAGCATGGCACAAGAAACTATGATCTCTAGTTGTCATTGCAAACATGTTTATTCATAATAGGCCGAATCAGGAACGATGAACTAATCATATTTACAAAAACAAAAGAGGTCGAGTTCATACCAGCTTTTCTCATCTCAGTCAGTCCATCATATATCGTCATAATTGCCCTTCACTTGCACGACAGAACGATGTGAATAATAATAATAGTGCGCATGCATTGGACTAAGCTGGAATCTGCAAGCATTCAATAAACAGGAGAAGACAAGGCAATATGGGCTCTTTTGTTAGATCAACAATAATGCATATAAGAGCCACTTCAATAATTTAATCATGGTCTTCTCCTATCGACCCCCAAAGAAAAGATAAGAAATAAAACTATTTACACGGGAAAGCTCCCAACAAGCAAAAGAAGAATAGGAAATCTTTTTGGGTTTTCTTTTTAATTACTACTACAAGCATGGAAAGTAAACTAATTAAAAGCTACAACTAATTTTTTTGGTTTTTCTTAAGGTTTATTAAACACACAAGAAGAAAGCATAAAAAGGAAATTAAACTAGCATGGATGATACAATGAAAAAGTATGAGCACCGACATCTAGCAATGAGTGTGTGAACATAAATGTAATGTCGGTGGGAAATACGTACTCCCCCAAGCTTAGGCTTTTGGCCTAAGTTGGTCTATGGTCACGGCTGGCCTGGCGGATATCCATAATAGTAGCTGGGGTCGTACTGCGATGCAGCGGCTATCGCCTGCTGAACTGCAGCGTGGCGATGAGCGGCCTCCACTCTCCTCTCGTACTCATATGCCTCCTCTCTAGTAATAGTATATCTTCCTTTTGCCTGATGATCAAAGAAGGCAGGAGTAGGGAGAGTAATATGGACAGCACGACGTCTGTCAAAAATTAGTCGGTACTGGAGAGGTGATTCATTCCTCTCGACAAACTGGTGGTGAACCATAGCATTAAAGTCTAGGTAAGCAGGAGGTAATTTAATATCATCTTCGCGTATGGCTATACCAAGAAAATTAGCTATGCGGGTTGCATAAATTCCTCCAAAGAAATCTCCATTAAATCTATTAAGATGCAACCTACGTGCAACAATGGCTCCCAAATTATAAGATTTATCTCCTAACACAGCACTCCTAAGAATACTGAGGTCAGGGACACACATGTGACATGCCTCATCTTTACCATTAATGCATCTACCTATGAAGAGAGCAAAATAATGTATAGCAGGAAAGTGAATCCTCCCTATGGTGGCTGTGTTATATCTCTAGATTCTCCCATTTTATACTAGCAAGAAAATCTCTAAATTCAGATTTGCAAGGATCCCTTATACTGAAGGAAATATGCCCTAGAGGCAATAATAAAGTTATTATTTATTTCCTTATATCATGATAAATGTTTATTATTCATGCTAGAATTGTATTAACCGGAAACATAATACATGTGTGAATACATAGACAAACAGAGTGTCACTAGTATGCCTCTACTTGACTAGCTCGTTAATCAAAGATGGTTATGTTTCCTAACCATAGACAAAAGAGTTGTTATTTGAGTAACGAGGTCACATCATTAGTTGAATGATCTGATTGACATGACCCATTCCATTAGCTTAGCACCTGATCGTTTAGTATGTTGCTATTGCTTTCTTCATGACTTATACATGTTCCTATAACTATGAGATTATGCAACTCCCGTTTGCCGGAGGAACACCTTGGGTGCTACCAAACGTCACAACGTAACTGGGTGATTATAAAGGAGCATTACAGGTGTCTCCAAAAGTAGATGTTGGGTTGGCGTATTTCGAGATTAGGATTTGTCACTCCGATTGTCGGAGAGGTATCTCTGAGCCCTCTCGGTAATGCACATCACATAAGCCTTGCAAGTACTGCAACTAATATGTTAGTTGTGAGATGATGTATTAAGGAACGAGTAAAGAGACTTGCCAGTAACGAGATTGAACTAGGTATTGGATACCGACGATCGAATCTCGGGCAAGTAACATACCGATGACAAAGGGAACAACGTATGTTGTTATGCGGTCTGACCGATAAAGATCTTCGTAGAATATGTAGGAGCCAATATGGGCATCCAGGTCCCGCTATTGGTTATTGACCAGAGACGTGTCTCGGTCATGTCTACATTGTTCTCGAACCCGTAGGGTCCGCACGCTTAAGGTTACGATGACAGTTATATTATGAGTTTACATGTTTTGATGTACCGAAGGAGTTCGGAGTCCCGAATGAGATTGGGGACATGACGAGGAGTCTCGAAATGGTCGAGACGTAAAGATTCATATATTGGATGATATGGTTAGGCCAAGGGGTCAAGCCCATGAGGCTTTAGATCGGTGCAAAAGGAGTTTTGCGGAGTCCAGGGGCCAAACGCCGGAGACCCTGGTGTCTGGCCCTGGGCCAGACGCCGAGGCCCATGGCGTCTGGGCCAGACGCCAAGGATTGTGGCGTTTGGTCCTGGAGTCCGAGTGGGACTCTTGCCTTTCGGGAAAAACCGACTTTGAGGAGGCTTTTGCTCCAAGTTTCGACCCCGGGGCTCAACATATAAATAGAGGGGCAGGGCTAGCACCAAAGACACAACAATTGATCCCTTGGATCTCTTAGCCGTGTGCGGTGCCCCCCCTCCACCATAGTCCACCTCGATAATATCGTAGCGGTGCTTAGGCGAAGCCCTGCAACGGTAGAACATCAAGATCGTCACCACGCCGTCGTGCTGACGGAACTCTCCCTCGACACTCGGCTGGATCGGAGTTCGAGGGACGTCATCGAGTTGAACGTGTGCTAGAACTCGGAGGTGCCGTAGTTTCGGTGCTTGATCGGTCGGGCCGTGAAGACGTACGACTACATCAACCGCGTTGTGCTAACGCTTCCGCTTACGGTCTACAAGGGTATGTAGACAACACTCTCCCCTCTCGTTGCTATACATCATCATGATCTTGCGTGTGCGTAGGAAATTTTTGAAATTACTACAAAACCCAACAGTGGCATCCGAGCCTAGGTTATTTATGTTGATGTTATATGCACGAGTAGAACACAAGTGAGTTGTGGACGATACAAGTCATACTGCCTACCAGCATGTCATACTTTGGTTCGGCGGTATTGTTGGACGAGACGACCCGGACCAACCTTACGCGTACGCTTACGCGAGACCGGTTCCCTCGACGTGCTTTGCACATAGATGGCTTGCGGGCGACTGTCTCTCCAACTTTAGTTGAACCGAGTATGGCTACGCCCGGTCCTTGAGAAGGTTAAAACGGAGTCTATTTGACAAACTATCGTTGTGGTTTTGATGCGTAGGTGAGATCGGTTCTTACTTAAGCCCGTAGAAGCCACGTAAAACATGCAACAACAAAGTAGAGGACGTCTAACTTGTTTTTGCAGGGCATGTTGTGATGTGATATGGTCAAGGCATGATGCTGAATTTTATTGTATGAGATGATCATGTTTTGTAACCGAGTTATCGGCAACTGGCAGGAGCCATATGGTTGTCGCTTTATTGTATGCAATGCAATCGCGATGTAATGCTTTACTTTATTACTAAACGGTAGTGATAGTCGTGGAAGCATAAGATTGGCGAGACGACAATGATGCTACGATGGAGATCAAGGTGTCGCGCCGGTGATGATGGTGATCATGACGGTGCTTCGGAGATGGAGATCACAAGCACAAGATAATGATGACCATATCATATCACTTATATTGATTGCATGTGATGTTTATCTTTTTATGCATCTTATCTTGCTTTGATTGACGGTAGCATTATAAGATGATCTCTCACTAAATTATCAAGAAGTGTTCTCCCTGAGTATGCACCGTTGCCAAAGTTCGTCGTGCCCAGACACCACGTGATGATCGGGTGTGATAAGCTCTACGTCCATCTACAACGGGTGCAAGCCAGTTTTGCACACGCAGAATACTCAGGTTAAACTTGACGAGCCTAGCATATGCAGATATGGCCTCGGAACACGGAGACTGAAAGGTCGAGCGTGAATCATATAGTAGATATGATCAACATAACGATGTTCACCATTGAAAACTACTCCATCTCACGTGATGATCGGTTATGGTTTAGTTGATTTGGATCACGTAATCACTTAGAGGATTAGAGGGATGTCTATCTAAGTGGGAGTTCTTAAGTAATATGATTAAATTGAACTTAAATTTATCATGAACTTAGTCCTGGTAGTATTTTGCAAATCATGTTGTAGATCAATAGCTCGCATTGTTGCTTCCCTGTGTTTATTTTGATATGTTCCTAGAGAAAATTGTGTTGAAAAATGTTAGTAGCAATGTTGCGGATTTGATCCGTGATCTGAGGTTAAATCCTCATTGCTGCACAGAGGAATTATGTCCTTAATGCACCGCTAGGTGACGGACCTATTGCAGGAGCAGATGCAGACGTTATGAACGTTTGGCTAGCTCAATATGATGACTACTTGATAGTTTAAGTGCACCATGCTTAACGGCTTAGAATCGGGACTTCAAAGACGTTTTGAACGTCATGGACCATATGAGATGTTCCAGGAGTTGAAGCTAATATTTCAAGCAAATACCCGAGTTGAGAGATATGAAGTCTCCAACAAGTTCTATAGCTAAAAGATGGAGGAGAATCGCTCAACTAGTGAGCATGTGCTCAGATTGTTTGGGTACTACAATCGCTTGAATCAAGTGGGAGTTAATCTTCCAGATAAGATAGTGATTGACAGAATTCTCTAGTCACCATCACCAAGTTAGTAGAACTTCGTGATGAACTATGGCATGCAAGGGATAACGGAAATGATTCCCAAGCTCTTCGTAATGCGGAAATTGACGAAGGTAGAAATCGAGAAAAACATCAAGTGTTGATGGTAGACAAGACCACTAGTTTCAAGAAAAGGGGCAGAGGGAAGAAGGGGAACTTCAAGAAAAACAGCAAGCAAGTTGCTGCTCAAGTGAAGAAGCCCAAGTCTGATCCTAAGCCTGAGACTAAGTGTTTCTACTGCAAAGGGACTGGTCACTGGAAGCGGATCTACCCCAAGTGATTGGCGGATAAGAAGGATGGCAAAGTGAACATAAGTATATTTGATATACATGTTATTGATGTGTACTTTACTAGTGTTTATCGCAAACCCTCAGTATTTGATACTAGTTCAGTTGCTAAGATTAGTAACTCGAAACGGGAGTTGCAGAATAAACAGAGACTAGTTAAGGGTGAAGTGACGATGTGTGTTGGAAGTGGTTCCAAGATTGATATGATCATCGTCGCACACTCCCTATACTTTCGGGATTAGTGTTGAACCTAAGTAAGTGTTATTTGGTGTTTGCGTTGAGCATGAATATGATTTGATCATGTTTATTGTAATACCGTTATTCATTTAAGTAAGAGAATAAATTGTTATTCTGTTTACATGAATAGAACCTTATATGGTTACACACCCAATGAAAATAGTTTGTTGGATCTCGATCGTAGTGATACACATAATCATAATATTGAAACCAAAAGATGCAAAGTTAATAATGATAAGTGCAACTTGTTTGTAGCACTGCCGTTTAGGTCATATTGGTGTAAAGCGCATGAAGAAACTCCATACTGATGGAATTTTGGAATCACTTGATTATGAATCACTTGATGCTTGCGAACCGTGCCTTTTGGGCAAGATGACTAAAACTCCGTTCTCCGGAACAATGGAACGAGCTACTGACTTATTGGAAATAATACATACCGATGTATGCGATCCAATGAGTGCTGATGCTCATGGCAAGCATCGTTATTTTCTGACCTTCACAAGATGATTTGAGCAGATATGGGTATATCTACTTGATGAAACATAAGTCTTAAATAGTTGAAAGGTTCAAAGAATTTCAGAGTGAAGTGGAAAAATCATCGTAACAAGAAAATAAAGTTTCTGCGATCTGATCGCGGAGACAAATATTTGAGTTACGAGTTTGGTCTTCAATTAAAACAATGTGGAATAGTTTCACAGCTCACGCCACCTGGAACACCACATCGTTATGGTGTGTCCGAACGTCGTAACCGCACTTTATTTGATATGGTGCGATCTATGATATCTCTTTACCACTATCGTTTTGGGGTTATGCATTAAAGACAGCTGCATTCACGTTTTAAAATAGGGCACCATCTAAATCCGTTGAGACGACACCGTATGAACTATGGTTTAGCAGTAAACCTAAGCTGTTGTTTCTTAAAGTTTGGGGCTGCGATGCTTATGTGAAAAAGTTTCATCCTAATAAGCTCGAACCCAAATCGGAGAAGTGCGTCTTCATAGAATACCCAAAGGAAATTGTTGGGTACACCTTCTATCACAGATCCGAAGGCAAGACATTCGTTGCTAAAATGGATCCTTTCCAGAGAAGGAGTTTCTCTCGAAAGAAGTGAGTGGGAGGAGAGTAAAACTTGATGAGGTAATTGTACCTTCTCCCTTATTGGAAAGTAGTTCATCACAGAAATCAGTTCCAGTGATTCCTACACCAATTAGTGAGGAAGTTAATGATGATGATCATCAAACTTCAGATCAAGTTGCTACCAAACCTCGTAGGTCTTCCAGAGTAAGATCCGCACCAGAGTGGTACGGTAATCATGTTCTGGAAGTCATGTTACTAGACCATGATGAACCTACGAACTATGAGGAAGCGATGATGAGCCCAGATTCCACGAAATGGCTTGAGGCCATGAAATATGAGATGGGATCCATGTATGAGAACAAAGTATGGACTTTGGTTGACTTGCCCGATGATCGGCAAGCAATTGAGAATAAATGGATCTTTAAGAAGAAGACTGACGCTCATGGTAATGTTACTGTCTACAAAGCTCGACTTGTCGCAAAAGGTTTTCGGCAAGTTCAAGGGATTGACTACGATGAGACCTTCTCACCCGTAGCGATGCTTAAGTCCGTCCGAATCATGTTAGCAATTGCTGCATTTTATGATTATGAAATTTGGCAGATGGATGTCAAAACTGCATTCCTGAATGGATTTCTGGAAGAAGAGTTGTATATGATGCAACCGGAAGGTTTTGTCGATCCAAAGGGAGCTAACAAAGTGTGCAAGCTCCAGCGATCCATTTATGGACTGGTGCAAGCCTCTCGGAGTTGGAATAAATGTTTTGATAGTGTGATCAAAGCATTTGGTTTTATACAGACTTTCGGAGAAGCCTGTATTTACAAGAAAGTGAGTGGGAGCTCTACAACATTTCTGATAAGTATATGTGAATGACATATTGTTGATCGGAAATAATGTAGAATTATTCTGTAAAGCATAAAAGGAGTGTTTGAAAGGAGTTTTTCAAAGAAAGACTTCGGTGAAGCTGCTTACATATTGAGTTTCAAGATCTATAGAGATAGATCAAGACGCTTGATAAGTTTTTTCAATGAGTACATACCTTGACAAGATTTTGAAGTAGTTCAAAATGGAATAGTCAAAGAAAGAGTTCTTGCCTGTGTTACAAGGTGTGAAGTTGAGTAAGACTCAAAGCCCGACCACGGCAAAAATAGAAAGAGAATGAAAGTCATTTCCTATGCCTCAGTCATAGGTTCTATAAAGTATGCCATGTTGTGTACCAGATCTATTGTATACCCTGCACTGAGTTTGGCAAGGGAGTACAATAGTGATCTAGGAGTAGATCACTGGACAGCGGTCAAAATTGTCCTTAGTGGAATAAGGATATGTTTCTCTATTATGGAAGTGAAAAAAGGTTCGTCGTAAAGGGTTACGCCGATGCAAGTTTGACACTAATCTAGATGACTCTAAGTCTCAATCTAGATACATATTGAAAGTGGGAGCAATTAGCTAGAGTAGCTCCATCCAGAGCATTGTTGACATAGAAATTTGCAAAATACATGAGGATCTGAATGTGGCAGACCCGTTAACTAAGATTCTCTCACAAGCAAAACATGATCACACCTTAGTACTCCTTGGGTGTTAATCACATAGCGATGTGAACTAGATTACTGAATCTAGTAAACCCTTTGGGTGTTGGTCACATAGCGATGTGAACTATGGGTGTTAATCACATGGTGATGTGAACTATTGCTGTTAAATCACATGGCGATGTGAACTAGATTATTGACTCTAGTGCAAGTGGGAGACTGAAGGAAATATGCCCTAGAGGCAATAATAAAGTTATTATTTATTTCCTTATATCATGATAAATGTTTATTATTCATGCTAGAATTGTATTAACCGGAAACATAATACATGTGTGAATACATAGACAAACAGAGTGTCACTAGTATGCCTCTACTTGACTAGCTCGTTAATCAAAGATGGTTATGTTTCCTAACCATAGACAAAAGAGTTGTTATTTGAGTAACGAGGTCACATCATTAGTTGAATGATCTGATTGACATGACCCATTCCATTAGCTTAGCACCTGATCGTTTAGTATGTTGCTATTGCTTTCTTCATGACTTATACATGTTCCTATAACTATGAGATTATGCAACTCCTGTTTGCCGGAGGAACACCTTGGGTGCTACCAAACGTCACAACGTAACTGGGTGATTATAAAGGAGCATTACAGGTGTCTCCAAAGTAGATGTTGGGTTGGCGTATTTCGAGATTAGGATTTGTCACTCCGATTGTCGGAGAGGTATCTCTGGGCCCTCTCGGTAATGCACATCACATAAGCCTTGCAAGCACTGCAACTAATATGTTAGTTGTGAGATGATGTATTACGGAACGAGTAAAGAGACTTGCCAGTAACGAGATTGAACTAGGTATTGGATACCGACGATCGAATCTCGGGCAAGTAACATACCGATGACAAAGGGAACAACGTATGTTGTTATGCGGTCTGACCGATAAAGATCTTCGTAGAATATGTAGGAGCCAATATGGGCATCCAGGTCCCGCTATTGGTTATTGACTGGAGACGTGTCTCGGTCATGTCTACATTGTTCTCGAACCCGTAGGGTCCGCACGCTTAAGGTTACGATGACAGTTATATTATGAGTTTACATGTTTTGATGTACCGAAGGAGTTTGGAGTCCCGGATGAGATTGGGGACATGACGAGGAGTCTCGAAATGGTCGAGACGTAAAGATTCATATATTGGATGATATGGTTAGGCCAAGGGGTCAAGCCCATGAGGCTTTAGATCGGTGCAAAAGGAGTTTTGCGGAGTCCAGGGGCCAAACGCCGGAGACCCTGGCGTCTGGCCCTGGGCCAGACGCCGAGGCCCATGGCGTCTGGGCCAGACACCAAGGATTGTGGCGTTTGGTCCTGGAGTCCGAGTGGGACTCTTGCCTTTCGGGAAAAACCGACTTTGAGGAGGCTTTTGCTCCAAGTTTCGACCCCGGGGCTCAACATATAAATAGAGGGGCAGGGCTAGCACCAAAGACACAACAATTGATCCCTTGGATCTCTTAGCCGTGTGCGGTGCCCCCCACCACCATAGTCCACCTCGATAATATCGTAGCGGTGCTTAGGCGAAGCCCTGCAACGGTAGAACATCAAGATCGTCACCACGCCGTCGTGCTGACGGAACTCTCCCTCGACACTCGGCTGGATCGGAGTTCGAGGGACGTCATCGAGCTGAACGTGTGCTAGAACTCGGAGGTGCCGTAGTTTCGGTGCTTGATCGGTCGGGCCGTGAAGACGTACGACTACATCAACCGCGTTGTGCTAACGCTTCCGCTTACGGTCTACAAGGGTATGTAGACAACACTCTCCCCTCTCGTTGCTATACATCATCATGATCTTGCGTGTGCGTAGGAAATTTTTGAAATTACTACGAAACCCAACATATACTACCCCATTGTGGAAGTTTGCAAGAAATGGTAAAGTCCTCTAAGTCCATAGTATAAGAATTTTCATAAAGATCAAACAAGACAGTTGGAGAATTACGTGAAGTTGAAAATTCAAACCTCCTCACAAAGGTACTAGTGAGATTGTGATACTGACTGCACTTCTCTTCCTCGAAGCTCACAAGATCGGCGTTATGCAAATATGCGTTGAATTCTTCCTTAATTCCTACTCGATCCATAAAAATTTTAGAAGGCCACTCACAAGGACGCACTGGAGCGTCTCTTGGTGGCTCTTCATCAGCATCACGCATTGCAAGCCTGGGTCCTTGCTTCCTTGAGGAACCACCTTGGAACATTTTCCTAAGCATTTTTTCTTCCTCTAAAAAATTCTGAAATTTTTTAGTAACTTCAAAATAAAAGTAGACCAAACTCAATAATATTGATAGCAACTACTCCTACAAGTGCCTAGGGCCTATATCATGCATCAAAACTACTTGGAACCATATAAATTTGACATGCAAGCTCAAGAACAGGGTCACCTAAGCAGCAAAAATTTGCAATGAATAAAGCACTAGAACAAAAACTAATTGGACCAATGGAGGAGTCACATACCAAGGAACAATCTCCCAAGCAGTTTTGTGAGAGGTGCTTTGAGCAAGGAGATCGAAAATGGCAGCAAAACGAGCTTGGACTCGGGTTTGAGCTGGTTGTTCGTGTTTGTGGGAGAAAGAAGAAGTGTGTGGGTGAAAGGATAAGTGGAGGAGGGCCACCGTGGGCCCACGAGGCAGGGAATGCGCCCAGGGGGGTAGGGCGCGCCCTCCACCCTCGTGGGCAGGTGGTTGAGCCCCCATGTTGTGTTCTCAGTGCCAAATATTCTCAAATATTCTAGAAAAAATCATATTTAAATTTCAAGGCATTTGGAGAACTTTTATTTTCGAGGTATTTTTATATTGCACGGATAATCAGATAACAGACAGAAAAATATTTATTTTTATTTTATTTAATATAAATAACAGAAAGTAAAAGTGGGGTACAGAAGGTTGTGTTCTCTAGTTTCATCCATCTCATGATCATCAAAAGGAATCCACTAACAAGGTTGATCAAGTCTTGTTAACGAACTCATTCCGAATAACATGGAACCGGAGAAATTTCGAATAACACTATGTTACCTCAACGGGGATATGCACATCCCCAATAATAACAATATCATATTTCTTCTTGACAGTAGGAAGAGGAAATTCAAAACCTCCAAATATAATCGATGGAATTTTTCCAATAGATTTGATACTATGAACTTGAGGTTGTTTCCTCGGAAAGTGTACCATATGCTCATTACCATTAACATGAAAAGTGACATTGCCTTTAGTGCAATCAATAACAGCCCTTGCAGTATTCAAAAAGGGTCTTCCAAGAATAATAGACATACTATCGTCCTCGGGAATATCAAGAATAACAAAGTCCGTTAAAATAGTAATGTTTGCAACTAGAACAGGCACATCCTCACAAATGCCGACAGGTATAGCAGTTGATTTATCAGCCATTTGCAAAGATATTTCAGTAGGTGTCAACTTATTCAAATCAAGTCTACGATATAAAGAGATAGGCATAACACTAACACCGGCTCCAAGATCACATAAAGCAGCTTTAACATAGTTTCTTTTAATAGAGCATGGTATAGTGGGTACTCCTAGATCTCCAAGTTTCTTTGGTATTCCACCCTAAGAAGTATAATTAGCAAGCATGGTGGAAATTTCAGCTTCTGGTATCTTTCTTTTATTTGTAACAATATCTTTCATATACTTAGCATAATGATTCATTTTAAGCATATCAGTTAATCGCATACGCAAAAAGATAGGTCTAATCATTTCAGCAAAGCGCTCAAAATCCTCATCATCTTTTTTCTTGGATGGTTTGGGAGGAAAAGGCATGGGTTTCTGAACCCACGGTTCTCTTTCTTTACCATGTTTCCTAGCAAGAAAGTCTTTCTTATCATAATGTTGATTCTTTGATTGTGGGTTATCAAGATCAACAGCAGGTTCAATTTCTACATCATCGTCATTACTAGGTTGAGCATCATCATGAACATTATCATTAACATTATTACTAGTTTCAGGTTCATTACCAGATTGAGTTTCAACATCAAAAATAGAAATATCATTTGGATTCTCAGGTGTTTCAGTAACAGGTTCACTAGAAGCATGCAAAGTCCTATCATTTTTCTTTTTCTTCCTTTTAGAAGGACTAGGTGCATCTATATTATTTCTCTGAGAATCTTGCTCAATTCTCTTAGGATGGCCTTCAGGATACAAAGGTTCCTGAGTCATTCTACCACCTCTAGGCATAACTCTAACCGAATTATCATTATTCTTACTATTCAATTCATTGAGCAAATCATTTTGAGCTTTAAGTACTTGTTCTACTTGAGTGGTAACCATAGAAGCATGTTTACCAATAAGTTTAAGTTCACCTTTGACATTAGCCATATAATCACCCAAGTGTTCAAGCATATTTGAATTGTATTTCAATTGTCTACCAAAATAAGCATTAAAATCTTCTTGCTTGGCCATAAATTTATCAAACTCATCTAAGCATGGGCTAGCAAATTTAGTAAACGAGATTTCAGCTTTATCATATCTATAGAGAGAATTTACCTTTACTACCTGTGTCGGGTTATCAAGACCATGAGTTTCTTCAATAGGTAAAGGATTAAGATCATATGTTTCTTCAACAGGCGGTAAATTAAGACCATGTATTTCTTCAATAGGAGGTAAATTCTTAACATCTTCAGCTTTAATACCTTTTTCTTTCATAGATTTCTTTGCCTCTTGCATATCTTCAGGACTGAGAAATAGAATACCCCTCTTCTTCGGAGTTGGTTTAGGAATAGGCTCAGGAATTGGCTCTGGAGGTCTCCAATTATTTTCATTAGTCAACATATTATTCAATAGAATTTCAGCTTCATCCGGTGTTCTTTCCCTGAAAACAGAACCAGCACAACTATCCAGGTAATCTCTGGAAGCATCGGTTAGTCCATTATAAGAGATATCAAGTATTTCATTTTTCTTAAGAGGATGATCAGGCAAAGCATTAAGTAATTGGAGAAGCCTCCCCCAAGCTTGTGGGAGACTCTCTTCTTCAATTTGCACAAAATTATATATATCTCTTAAAGCAGCTTGTTTCTTATGAGCAGGGAAATATTTAGCAGAGAAGTAATAAATCATATCCTGGGGACTACGCACACAACCAGGATCAAGAGAATTAAACCATATCTTAGCATCACCTTTTAATGAGAATGGAAATATTTTAAGGATATAAAAGTAACGAGTTCTCTCATCAGTAGTGAACAGGGTGGCTATATCATTTAATTTAGTAAGATGTGCCACAACAGTGTCAGATTCATAGCCATGAAAAGGATCAGATTCAACCAAAGTAATTATATCAGGATCAACAGCGAATTCATAATCCTTATCGGTAACACAGATAGGTGAAGTAGAAAAAGCAGGGTCAGTTTTCATTCTAGCATTTAGAGATTGCTTGTTTCATTTAGCTAATAACCTCTTAAGTTCGTATCTATCTTTGCAAGCTAAACTAGCTAAAGAGGCTTCTTGATCAAAAACATAACCCTCAGGAATAACAAGTGATTCTTCATCATCACTTTCATCAGTATTACCAGATTCAATATTTTCAATCTCTCTAGCCCTAGAAAGTTGTTCATCAAGAACATCACCAAGTGGCACAGTAGTATCAAGCATAGAAGTAGTTTCATCATAAGTATCATGCATAGCAGAAGTAGCATCATCAATAACATGCGACATATCAGAACGAATAGCAGAAGCAGTTTTAGGTGCCGCAAGCTTACTCAAAACAGAAGGTGAATCAAGTGTAGAGCTAGATGGCAGTTCCTGACCTCCCCTCGTAGTTGAGGGATAGATCCTGGTTCTTGGATCTTTCAAGTTCTTCATAATGATAAGCAGATATAAATCCCAAGTGACTCAAAGAATAGAGCTATGTTCCCCGGCAACGGCGCCAGAAAATAGTCTTGATAACCCACAAGTATAGGGGATCGCAACAGTTTTTGAGGGTAAAGTATTCAACCCAAATTTATTGATTTGACACAAGGGGAGCCAAAGAATACTCTCAAGTATTAGCAGCTGAGTTGTCAATTCAACCACACCTGGAAACTTAATATCTGCAGCAAAGTATTTAGTAGCAAAGTAATATGATAGTAGTGGTAACGGTAGCGAAAGGTAACAGTAGTAAAAGTAATGTTTTTGATATTTTGTAGTGACGATAGCAATAGCAACGGGAAAGTAAATAAGCGAAGAACAATGTATGGAAAGCTCGCAGGCAACGGATCGGTGATAGAGAATTATGCCGGATGCGGTTCATCATGTAACAGTCATAACCTAGGGTGACATAGAACTAGCTCGAGTTCATTGATATAATGTAGGCATGTATTCCGAATATAGTCATACGTGCTTATGGAAAAGAATTTGCATGCTATCTTTTGTCCTACCCTCCCGTGGCAGCCGGGTCCTTACAGAAACTAAAGGATATTAAGGCCTCCTTTTAATAGAGTACTGGAACAAAGCATTAACACATAGTGAATACATGAACTCCTCAAACTACGGTCATCACCGGTAAGTATCCCGATTATTGTCACTTCGGGGTTAACGGATCATAACACATAATAGGTGACTATAGACTTGCAAGATAGGATCAAGAACACTCATATATTGATGAAAACATAATAGGTTCAGATCTGAAATCATGGCACTCGGGCCCTAATGACAAGCATTAAGCATAGCAAAGTCATAGCAACATCAATCTCAGAACATAGTGGATACTAGGGATCAAACCCTAACAAAACTAACTCGATTACATGATAGATCCCATCCAACCCATCACCGTCCAGCAAGCCTATGATGAAATTACTCACGCACGGCGGTGAGCATCATGAAATTGGTGATGGAGGATGGTTGATGATGACGATGGCGACGAATTCCCCTCTTCGGAGCCCCAAACGGACTCCAGATCAGCCCTCCTGAGAGGTTTTAGGGCTTGGCGGCGGCTCCGTATCGTAAAACGCGATGAATTCTTCTCTCTGATTTTTTTCTCCCTGAAACACAATATATGGAGTTGGAGTCGGAGAGGCACCAAGGGGCCCACGAGGTAGGGGGGCAGGCGCGCCCCCCCACCCTCGTGGAGAGGTGGTGGGCCCCCTGGCCTTCATCTTTTGCAGGTATTTTTTATATTTTCCAAAAAGTTGCTCCATGAAATTTCAGGTCATTCCGAGAATGTTTGTTTCTACACATAAGTAACACCATGGTAATTCTGCTGAAAACAACGTCAGTCCGGGTTAGTTCCATTCAAATCATGCAAGTTAGATTCCAAAACAAGGGCAAAAGTGTTTGGAAAAGTAGATACGTTGGAGACGTATCAGGGCACGGCTTTCGAAAGTTCAAAACCCTGCAGGGGTGTCCCAACTTAGCCCATCACAAGCTCTCATGGTCAACGAAGGATATTCCTTCTCGCGGGAAGACCCGATCAGTCTCGGAATCCCGGTTACAAGACATTTCGACAATGGTAAAACAAGACCAGCAAAGCCGCCCGATGTGCCGACAAATCCCGATAGGAGTCGCACATATCTCGTTCTCAGGGCACACCGGATAGGTCAAGCTACGAGTAAAACCAACCCTCAAGTTGCCCCTGAGGTGGCCCCGCAGGCTGCCCGTTTCGGACCAACACTCAGAGGAGCACTGGCCGGGGGGGGGGTTAAAATAAATATGACCCTTGAGTCTGAAGAACCCAAGGGAAGGTATATGGTGGTAGGTAGGCAAATGGTAAAACCAAGGTTGGGCCTTGTTGGAGGAGTTTTATTCAAAGCGAACTGTCAAGGGGTTCCCATAACACCCAACCGCGTAAAGAACGCAAAATCAAGGAACATAACACCGGTATGACGGAAACTAGGGCGGCAAGAGTAGAACAAAACACCAGGCATAAGGCCGAGCCTTCCATCCTTTACCAAGTATATAGATGCATTAAAGTAAATAAGAGATAATAATGAGATCCCAACAAAAACCATGTTCCAACATGGAACAAACTTCATCTTCACCTGCAACTAGCAACGCTATAAGAGGGGCTGAGCAAAAGCGATAACATAGCCAAACAACGGTTTGCTAGGAAAGGTGGGTTAGAGGCTTGACATGGCAATATGGGAGGCATGATACAGCAAGTGGTAGGTATCACGGCATAGCAATAGAGCGAACAACTAGCAAGCAAAGATAGAAGTGATTTCGAGGGTATGGTCATTGTGACGCCCCCGATTCAATCGTACACTAATCATGCACGCAAATGTGTACGATCAAGATCAGGGACTCGCGGGAAGATATCACAACACAACTCTAAAACATAAATAAGTCATACAAGCATCATAATACAAGCCAGGGGCCTCGAGGGCTCGAATACAAGTGCTCGATCATAGACGAGTCAGCGGAAGCAACAATATCTGAGTACAGACATAAGTTAAACAAGTTTGCCTTAAGAAGGCTAGCACAAACTGGGATACAGATCGAAAGAGGCGCAGGCCTCCTGCCTGGGATCCTCCTAAACTACTCCAGGTCGTCATCAGCGGGCAGCACGTAGTAGTAGGCACCTCCAGTGTAGTAGGGGTCGTCGTCGACGGTAGCGTCTGGCTCCTGGACTCCAGCATCTGGTTGCGACAACCAGAAAGAAAGGAAAGGGGAAAAAGGGGGGAGAAAGCAACCGTGAGTACTCATCCAAAGTACTCGCAAGCAAGGAACTACACTACATATGCATGGGTATATGTGTAAGGAGGCCATATCAGTGGACTGAACTGCAGAATGCCAGATTAAGAGGGGGATA
Organism: Triticum aestivum; assembly: GCF_018294505.1. Taxonomy (NCBI): domain Eukaryota; kingdom Viridiplantae; phylum Streptophyta; class Magnoliopsida; order Poales; family Poaceae; genus Triticum; species Triticum aestivum. Next base: position 638,619,365 of record NC_057800.1, on the reverse strand, counting down.
GCTAGTCTTATCGAAGACTACGCTTCTGGTCACCTTCGTCTTGCAACAGGCAGAAGAGGGTAGGTCGAAGTCCTCCAAGTAGCATCTCCAAGTAACATCTCATAGCATAATCCTACCCGGCGATCCCCTCCTCATATCCCTGAGGTAGAGCGACCACCGGTTGTATCTGGCACTTGGAAGGGTGTGTTTTATTAAGTATCCGGTTCTAGTTGTCATAAGGTCAAGGTACAACTCCAAGTCGTCCTGTTACCGAAGATCACGGCTATTCGAATAGATTAACTTCCCTGCAGGGGTGCACCACATAACCCAACACGCTTGATCCCATTTGGCCGGACACACTTTCCTGGGTCATGCCCGGCCTCGGAAGATCAACACGTCGCAGCCCCACCTAGGCAAAACAGAGAGGCCAGCACGCCGGTCTAAACCTAAGCGCACAGGGGTCTGGGCCCATCGCCCATAGCACACCTGCACGTTGCGTACGCGGCCGAAAGCAGACCTAGCCTAGTGGCGTTCCAGTCCAATTCGGCGCGCGCCGCTCCGTCGCTGACGTCTGAAGTGCTTCGGCTGATACCACGACGTCGGGATACCCATAACTACTCCCACGTAGATGGTTAGTGCGTATAGGCTCGTAGCCAGACTCAGATCAAATACCAAGATCTCGTTAAGCGTGTTAAGTATCCGCGAACGCCGAACAGGGCCAGGCCCACCTCTCTCCTAGGCGGTCTCAACCTGCCCTGTCGCTCCGCCACAAAGATCCACACAGAGGGCCGTCGGGACAAAGGTCCTTTCAGCCCCCAATCCGTGAATCACTCGCGGGTACTCTTCGAGCTGACCCGACTTTAGTCACCATCTGTATAGTATGTATGTATGTATAGTATATACCCGTGATCACCTCCCGAGTGATCACGGCCCAATAGTATAGCAAGGCAGACTGACAAGAATGTAGGGCCAATGATGATAAACTAGCATCCTATACTAAGCATTTAGGATTGCAGGTAAGGTATCAACAGGTGTAGCAACAATGTCAGGCTATGCATCAGGATAGGATCAACGGAAAGCAGTAACATGCTACACTACTCTAATGCAAGCAGTATAGAAAAGAATAGGCGATATCTGGTGATCAAGGGGGGGGGCTTGCCTGATTGCTCTGGCAAGAAGGAGGGGTCGTCAACTCCGTAGTCGAACTGGGCAGCAGCAGCGTCGGTCTCGTAGTCTACGGGAGAGAAGAGGGGGAAGAAACAATGAATACAATGCAAACAAATGCATATCGATGCATGACATGACAAGTACGATGCTAGGTGCGCCCAATCGCGGTAGTTGGTGATACCGACGAAGGGGGGAAACATCCGGGAAAGTATTCCCGGTGTTTCGCGTTTTCGGACAGATGAACCGGAGGGGAAAAGTTGCGAGTTCGATAGGTTAGGGGTGTGTGGCGGACGAACGGACTGCGTATCCGGAATCGTCTCGTCGTTCTGAGCAACTTTCATGTTGAAAATATTTTAATCCGAGTTACGGATTAAAAGATATGATTTTCTAAAGATTTTATTAATTTCTGGAATTTAATTAATTATTGAAATCTAACATTATCCAAAACAGTGTTTGCTGACGTCATCATGACGTCAGCATGACGTCAGCAGTCAACAGGGGCGTTGACTGGTCAAACTGACGTGTGGGACCAGCGGGGCCCACCTGTCATACCCTGTTTAGGCTAATCAGGTTTTAGCTAAACTAATCACAGTTTAATTAGACTAATTAGTTAATTTGATTAATCTAATTGTGTTTAATTAACTTAATTAATTCCTTAATTAATTAATTAATTAATTAATTATTTTTATTATTATTAATTTTAATTCCTTTTTTTAATAAAACGTTCTGATCGTGGGGCCCCCCTGTCATAGGCACAGGGGGCCTTAACGGGTTTTGGGCGCTGGGGCGACGGCTGTCGCCCGAACGGGCGCTGGGCGTGCTGGCGCCCGACTCGGAGGGGGGGCGAGCAGGCGCAGCTGCGGCGCGGGAGCCGGCAGCAAGCAAGGGGCGGCGCCGGCGCGGCCTGGCATGGCGGAGCCGAGGCGGGAGGCGAGGTGACAGGAGGGGCGCGGCGTGACGGGGCAGAGGCGACGCGGTTCAGGCGACGGCACGGGGCAGGCAGCAGGGGAGGAGGCGCGCGCGGACGGCGCCGGCGTGGGCGCACGGGGCGCAGGGGCGCGGCCATGGACGGGGCGAGACCAGCGCGGGGTGCGCGGACGCGTGCGCGCGCACGGCCAGGGCGCGGCCGTCGACGTGATGAGCGCAGGGACGGGGCTTCGGGTGAGGACGAGCGCGGAGCGAGCTCCGGCCCTGGCGACCGAGCGCGGGGACGACCTCAACGGTGACAGAGCGAAGCGGGAGGGAGGAGAGGGGCGATGCTCACGGTGGGGGGGCGTAGGGTCTAGGCAGAGGGCTCGGGGACGGTCGGGGAGGTCCGGCGACGAAGAGGGCGGCGGTGGTGGAGACGACGACGTCCGAGGCGAGCGCGGCGACGGCGGTTCGGCGTCGAGATGGGATCGGGGGGGCTGCCCCGATCCAGATCGGGCAGGGAGGGAGATGAGGAAGCGAGGCGGAGGGCGACGGGGTCCTCAGGCGGGGGGGGGGGTCGCGCGAGGCCAGGGGGGGCGAGAAGGCGACGGCGATCCGGGGCGGTGGCGTGGTCGCCCCGATCTCGATCCAGATCGGGGGAGTGAGGGGAGAGTGGGGATCGGGAGTGGGCTAGGGTTTCCGTCGTGGGGGGATAAGGGGAGAGGGGTGGGGGCCGGCCGGGCCTGGTGGTGGCCCAGTTGGCCTGTGGTCAGCTGGGCCGAAGCCCAGGGGGTTTCTTTTCTCTTTTTTTGTATTGTTTTCTGTTTTCTTTTTATTTATTTTCTTTTATGTTTTTTATTTATCTATAAACACTTAGGCATTTAATAAAAATTTGTTTGTTGCATCATAATTACCCTTGTAATATCCGTCAACCACCGAACAATTTTATTTTAAATTTTGAAAACTTTTATTGTTTTCATCAATTTGAATTTTGAATTTGAACGGTTTCGAATTATTTCGAGGATAGCAACAGTAATCGGGATGACGTGCCATGATTAGCGTGGGATTACTGTAGCAAGATTATCCGGGCATTACAAATCTCCTCCACTACAAGAAATCTCGTCCCGAGATTTTAGGAGGTAGAAGGAAACAGTGCGGGGTATTCATCACGCAGGCGATCCTCGCGTTCCCAGGTGGCTTCGTCTTCAGAGTGATTCGACCACTGGACCTTGAGGAACTTGATCGCCTTCTGGCGTGTGCGGCGTTCAGCTTGGTCGAGAATGCGGACCGGATGCTCTTTATAGGAGAGGTCCTGTTGCAATTCGAGCACTTCATGATCCACAGCTCGGATTGGGTCCTTGAAGCAACGGCGGAGTTGTGACACATGGAACACATCGTGAACCTGAGAAAGGTTCGGCGGAAGCTCCAATTGATATGCCACTTTTCCACGCCTTTCCAGAATAGTGAATGGGCCAATATAGCGAGGAGCTAGCTTGCCCTTGATCCCGAAGCGGTGAGCACCCTTCATTGGTGTAACTCGAAGATAGGCCTTTTCGCCAGGTTGATAGACCATGTCTTTATGATGACGGTCATAATTACTCTTTTGGCGTGACTGAGCAGTCTTGAGATTCTCGCGAATAATGCGGACTTGTTCTTCGGCATGTTGGATAATATCCGGACCGAAGAGTGGACGTTCCCCAGTTTCTGACCAGTTCAGAGGGGTTCGGCACTTTCGTCCATATAACACTTCGAAGGGGGCCATCTTCAGACTAGCTTGATAGCTATTATTATAAGAGAACTCAGCATACGGAAGAGATTCCTCCCATTTCTTGCCGAAGGAAATAACACAAGCTCGAAGCATGTCTTCGAGAACTTGGTTGACACGTTCAACTTGCCCTTGTGACTGAGGATGAAAAGCAGTGCTGAAAGACAGATGAGTGCCCATAGCTTCTTGGAAACTTGCCCAGAATCTTGAAGTGAATAAACTGCCACGGTCTGAACTGATAACCAATGGAATACCGTGAAGCGAGACAATTCTGGTCATGTAGAGGTTGCAAGCTGACTAGCAGTGATCGTTTCTTGACAGCCAGAAAATGTGCAACCTTAGAAAGTCGGTCAATGACGACAAGAATAGCATCATTGCCTTTCTGCGATTTGGGGAATCCAGTAACGAAGTCCATCTCGACATGGTCCCATTTCCATTCAGGAATAGATATAGGTTGCAGAGTTCCAGCAGGCCTTTGATGTTCTGCTTTGATACGACGGCAAACGTCACATTCAGCAACATAACGAGCAATGTCTTGCTTCATGTTAGACCACCAGAATCTCTGACGAATGTCTTGATACATCTTCGTACTACCAGGATGGATACATAGAGGCGTATCATGAGCTTCTTTCATAACCTCCTGAGTCATATTCAGGTTTTCCTTCTTACACGGCACCACTAGGCGGCCTTTGAAGTACAAGGCGCCATCATCAGCAATAGTGAAGGATGAGGGACTTCCTTCTTTGAGGTCTTGCTTAATCTTGTAGACTTCAGAGTCAAATCCCTGCATTGTCTTTATGGTGCCCACGAGATCGGGTTCAACAGCCAGGGTATAGAGGGAACCCTGGGAAACAACACGGAGATTCATCTTGCGGAACTCCGGAGGAGGGGGAGCGAGTGCACCCGGAGGAACAATATGGAGGTTTAGCTTTCTGAATTCTTCAACAAGTGAGGGCTGAACTTTGTGAACCTGGAGGTGGTTGCAGTAAGACTTGCGGCTCAAGGCATCAGCCATTACATTAGCCTTGCCTGGGGTATAGGAAATACCCAAATCAAAGTCTGCAACAGTCTCCATCCATCTCTGCTGACCGAGGTTCAGGTCTGGCTGAGTAAACAGATACTTCAGACTTTGGTGGTCAGTGAAGATCTCGCAACGATTACCGAGTAGGTAATGTCGCCACTGTTTAGTGCATGAATGACAGCAGCAAGTTCGAGGTCGTGAACTGGGTAGTTCTCTTCGTGAGGGCGCAATTGCCGAGAGGCATAAGCAACCACTTTGCGCTCTTGCATTAGGACACAGCCTAGTCCTTGACGGGAAGCGTCGCAGTAAATGACGAAGTCCTTCTTAGTATCAGGAGGAGCTAGTACTGGGGCAGAAGTCAACTTGTCTTTGAGTGCCTGGAAGCTCTCCTGACATTTGTCTGTCCACTGGAACTTGACGCCCTTATGCAATAGGTTAGTCAGAGGCCTGGCAATCTTGGAGAAGTTCTCGACGAATCGACGGCAGTAGCTGGCGAGACCGAGAAAACTTCTGACTTGCTTAACGTTCTTCGGAGGAGTCCAATCGAGAATAGCCTGAACTCGTTCAGGGTTGACGGCAATACCATCCTTAGAGATGACATGCCCGAGATAGGTTACTTCGGGAAGCCAGAATTCACACTTGGAGAACTTGGCATAAAGTTGATGCTCTCGTAGTTTTTCCAGCACGAGGCGAAGATGTTCAGCATGTTCCTCTTCGTTCTTGGAAAATACCAGAATATCATCCAGATAAACCACGACGAACTTGTCGAGGTAATCCATGAATATATAGTTCATCAGGCGAGAGAAGGTGGCTGGAGCATTGGTTAAGCCGAAAGACATGACGGTGTACTCGTATGAACCATAACGAGTCACAAAGGCGGTCTTGGGGATATCTTCCTCACGAACACGGATCTGGTGGTAACCCAACCTCAAGTCGAGTTTAGAGAACACTGATGAACCAGCCAATTGATCATACAGATCATTGATCCGAGGAAGAGGATACTTATTCTGAATGGTAGCTTGATTTATAGGACGGTAGTCTTGGACCAATCGGTTCGTCCCATCTTTCTTCTTGACAAAGAGAGAAGGTGCTCCCCAAGGAGAGCAACTTGGGCGAATGAAACCACTTCGAAGAGATTTATCGATTTCCTCCTTAAGCTCAAGGAGTTCATGCGGCGGCATCTTGTAGGGTCGCTTGGCTATAGGAGTGGTGCCTGGTTTCAAGTCGATGACGAATTCGACAGCTCTAGCAGGGGGAATCCCTGGGAGTTCTTCAGGAAAGACGTCTAAGAATTCACGCACGATGGGAATGTTTTCAATGCCCTCGAGAGGTGTAGCGTTCAATGCGTTTAAGGCATGAAGCCTGGCCTCGGCATTCCGAACCAGATGAGCATCGTAGCTAATTATTTCATCAGAAGGGTGTAGCAGATGGACGGTCTTAGTGGCGCAAACGATAGAAGCGGTATGCGCCTTTAACCAATCCATTCCCAGAATGAGGTCGATGTTAGACGATTTCAGTATAATGGGCGAGGCACGAAACTCCAACCCTTCGATTTCCACAGGGACGTCAATGCCAACCATGGAGGTCTGACATTGTCCCGCGGGGGTTTTTACCACTACCGAAGTGTTCATCTGCTCAAATTTAACATCGTGCTTGTATGCAAAATCTTCTGACATGAATGAATGCGATGCACCTGTATCAAATAAAACGGATGCTGGTACTGAATTTACGAGGAGTGTACCCATCACAGTAGCAGGCTGGTCTTGAGCTTCATTCAGATCAATGTGGTTGGCATGAACACGGCCATAAGACTTGGCATTGTTGTTGCGGGCCTGGTTGTTCCCACGGCCAGTTGCTGGAAGGGCCAGTTGATTCTGTTTTCTGGTTGCATTCCCTAGCACGGTGCCCTGGTTGTCCGCACCTGAAGCACAACCCATTCTCGGGGGTAGGAACAGGAGCTTGGGGTGGTGGAGCTGGAAGCCTCGGCTGCCTAGTTGGAGCAGCCGGCAGACGAGGTGCAGCATAAGACTGCCTTGGGGCAGGTGCAGTTGGACGGTACATGCTGTTCGGGATCCATATCTTACGCTTCTGCGAGGGCGGGCCCGAAGATGAGCCCGTGTCACGGTTGCGCCTTTGAGAACTCTGGTGTTCTTGCAGACCAGTCTCGACATTGATGGCCTTGTTCACCAAGGTGGCGAAATCGGCAAAGTCATGCACTAGAAGTGTGAGCTTGATGTCAGCTTGAAGGCCTTCACGGAACTTCTCCTGTCTGCGAGCATCAGTTGCAATGTCTTCTTCAGCATAGCGGGATAAGTCCAGAAACTCCCGCTGATAAGCTTCAACAGTCTTGTTGCCTTGGGTGAGGTTGCGAAACTCACGCTTCTTCCTGTCCATGATTCCCTGAGGAATGAAGCGGGCACGGAAGGCAGCCTGAAAGTCTGGCCAGGAGATGATTGTCCCAACTGGCAGAGTACGCCTATGGCTGTCCCACCATTGAGCTGCGGGTCCCTTCAGGAAGAAGGAAGCAAAAGTGACATAGCTGGCAGGGGCTACATCAGCAGACTCCATCTCATAGGTGATGTCACGGAGCCAGTCATCAGCATCCAGCGGCTGGGTTGAGCTGCGGTACACACTTGGGTTGAGGCGTATGAAATCCTGCAGAGTTGTTGTGTTTGGATGCTGGTTCATATTGGGGCGAGGAAACTGAGCCATCATGTTTTCCATGAACTGGCGATTCATCTCAAGCTGTTGGATCATACCAGCCATGTACTCAGGCGGTGGTGGGAAGTTGCCACCACGACCACGACCAGCTGGTCTAACCATCCTGCTAATATATAACAGGGGTAGTTCAGTATTGAGAAATTTGCATAGACAAGAGTCATTCATGATGAAACATGCATAATGAAAGGAGCACGACAGATACCACATAGATAGTCGGCATAACTTACAAAAGGGGTCGGACATAGAGTTCAGTACACAGAGTTCCGTACATAGACTAAGTCATCATAGGCGGCACGCAGGCTCGCGAGTGCATCTAAGACTAATGAGCAAGACTACATCAGTCCCAGGAGGTACTGTGAAGGTAGCTGTAACCTGACAGCTGGTAGTGAGGCAACGGATAGTCCTCCACGTCAGTGGCCTGGGGGCCGCGGATACTCTGGTGTAGAACCCGACGCTCAGGTGGCAGAAGAGGACCAAGTGCGGGAGAGTAGCCTCCCACCTCTGGCCATCCGACACCGTGGGGCATCACGGTCCTGGCTGGGTAGATCGCAGAACGCGGCAGCTGTCCAGACCGGACAAAGGGGTGCAACCGCGTCAGAGCCCTGTAAAGGTGCTGACGAGTGGTGTACAACTCGTGGCGAAGAGCTCTGTTAGCTCGGTCCAGCCCATCAGCATGCAGAACCAGGCGCTGATGGTGGAAAGGCTCTCGGGTGACGGTGGAGTAGGCGGCAGTGTAGTATCCCTCCGCACCAACGTCAGATGCGATAGGAATGTGCCTGAAAGGGGAAGTGTCCAATGCCTGATACTCTCCACGAAGACGTGTCAGAGCAGCATGAGCCGCATCGTGGACTGCCATCTCGATGGTCACTCCAACACCATGAGCGGTGTGCAGCACGGTAGTGGACTCATACTCCCGAGAGTAGAGGTGGACGATGGCACGGTACTGCTCCTGGTTAAAGTCCTGGTACTCCTCGTAGACGGTGTACTCAGGGTGCCAGCGATAACCCAGATAGGTCATCATATCAGCTAGCACAGCAGGTGATCCTGAGGCACCAATGGCCGCAGTGTGGCGCACGACCTGCCTCGCGGGTTCCATCTGAAAACAAAGATGTTTCAATGGAGTCAAATGACAACATGGGCACTATTCAAAATGCTATCCTACAGAATAACTATGGCTTATCCAACTTTGGGGTGAACGTGGTAACGGGATCCTAATGTCAGAGTTAGTAAATTCGTTTAACCCGAGTAGAAAAGAGTTCAGAGTCCCAGAGTAAAGGTCGAGGAGTAAAAGATCCTAGTACCACCCAATGGCGACGTGGGCCCGTAAGGCCACACAGCCAAGTTAGTAAAAGTTTTGTAATGACTAGACTCGACTTCGGCCAAGGAGTGTGGAAGGGGGATTCCTACAGGCAGTCGGCTCTGATACCAACTTGTGACGCCCCCGATTCAATCGTACACTAATCATGCACGCAAATGTGTACGATCAAGATCAGGGACTCACGGGAAGATATCACAACACAACTCTACAAATAAAATAAGTCATACAAGCATCATAATACAAGCCAGGGGCCTCGAGGGCTCGAATACAAGTGCTCGATCATAGACGAGTCAGCGGAAGCAACAATATCTGAGTACAGACATAAGTTAAACAAGTTGCCTTAAGAAGGCTAGCACAAACTGGGATACAGATCGAAAGAGGCGCAGGCCTCCTGCCTGGGATCCTCCTAAACTACTCCAGGTCGTCATCAGCGGGCAGCACGTAGTAGTAGGCTACTCCAGTGTAGTAGGGGTCGTCATCGACGGTAGCGTCTGGCTCCTGGACTCCAGCATCTGGTTGCGACAACCAGAAAGAAAGGAAAGGGGAAAAAAGGGGGGAGAAAGCAACCGTGAGTACTCATCCAAAGTACTCGCAAGCAAGGAACTACACTACATATGCATGGGTATATGTGTAAGGAGGCCATATCAGTGGACTGAACTGCAGAATGCCAGATTAAGAGGGGGATAGCTAGTCTTATCGAAGACTACGCTTCTAGTCACCTTCGTCTTGCAACAGGCAGAAGAGGGTAGGTCGAAGTCCTCCAAGTAGCATCTCCAAGTAACATCTCATAGCATAATCCTACCCGGCGATCCCCTCCTCATATCCCTGAGGTAGAGCGACCACCGGTTGTATCTGGCACTTGGAAGGGTGTGTTTTATTAAGTATCCGGTTCTAGTTGTCATAAGGTCAAGGTACAACTCCAAGTCGTCCTGTTACCGAAGATCACGGCTATTCGAATAGATTAACTTCCCTGCAGGGGTGCACCACATAGCCCAACACGCTCGATCCCATTTGGCCGGACACACTTTCCTGGGTCATGCCCAGCCTCGGAAGATCAACACGTCGCAGCCCCACCTAGGCTCAACAGAGAGGCCAGCACGCCGGTCTAAACCTAAGCGCACAGGGGTCTGGGCCCATCGCCCATAGCACACCTGCACGTTGCGTACGCGGCCGAAAGCAGACCTAGCCTAGTGGCGTTCCAGTCCAATTCGGCGCGCGCCGCTCCGTCGCTGACGTCTGAAGTGCTTCGGCTGATACCACGACGTCGGGATACCCATAACTACTCCCACGTAGATGGTTAGTGCGTATAGGCTCGTAGCCAGACTCAGATCAAATACCAAGATCTCGTTAAGCGTGTTAAGTGTCCGCGAACGCCGAACAGGGCCAGGCCCACCTCTCTCCTAGGCGGTCTCAACCTGCCCTGTCGCTCCGCCACAAAGATCCACACAGAGGGCCGTCGGGACAAAGGTCCTTTCAGCCCCCAATCCGTGAATCACTCGCGGGTACTCTTCGAGCGGACCCGACTTTAGTCACCATCTGTATAGTATGTATGTATGTATAGTATATACCCATGATCACCTCCCGAGTGATCACGGCCCAATAGTATAGCAAGGCAGACTGACAAGAATGTAGGGCCAATGATGATAAACTAGCATCCTATACTAAGCATTTAGGATTGCAGGTAAGGTATCAACAGGTGTAGCAACAATGTCAGGCTATGCATCAGGATAGGATCAACGGAAAGCAGTAACATGCTACACTACTCTAATGCAAGCAGTATAGAAAAGAATAGGCGATATCTGGTGATCAAGGGGGGGGCTTGCCTGATTGCTCTGGCAAGAAGGAGGGGTCGTCAACTCCGTAGTCGAACTGGGCAGCAGCAGCGTCGGTCTCGTAGTCTACGGGAGAGAAGAGGGGGAAGAAACAATGAATACAATGCAAACAAATGCATATCGATGCATGACATGACAAGTACGATGCTAGGTGCGCCCAATCGCGGTAGTTGGTGATACCGACGAAGGGGGGAAACATCCGGGAAAGTATTCCCGGTGTTTCGCGTTTTCAGACAGATGAACCGGAGGGGAAAAGTTGCGAGTTCGATAGGTTAGGGGTGTGTGGCGGACGAACGGACTGCGTATCCGGAATCGTCTCGTCGTTCTGAGCAACTTTCATGTTGAAAATATTTTAATCCGAGTTACGGATTAAAAGATATGATTTTCTAAAGATTTTATTAATTTCTGGAATTTAATTAATTATTTAAATCTAACATTATCCAAAACAGTGTTTGCTGACATCAGCATGACGTCAGCAGTCAACAGGGGCGTTGACTGGTCAAACTGACGTGTGGGACCAGCGGGGCCCACCTGTCATACCCTGTTTAGGCTAATCAGGTTTTAGCTAAACTAATCACAGTTTAATTAGACTAATTAGTTAATTTGATTAATCTAATTGTGTTTAATTAACTTAATTAATTCCTTAATTAATTAATTAATTAATTAATTATTTTTATTATTATTAATTTTAATTCCTTTTTTTTTAATAAAATGTTCTGATCGTGGGGCCCCCCTGTCATAGGCACAGGGGGCCTTAACGGGTTTTGGGCGCTGGGGCGACGGCTGTCGCCCGAACGGGCGCTGGGCGTGCTGGCGCCCGACTCGGACGGGGGGCGAGCAGGCGCAGCTGCGGCGCGGG
>NC_057800.1:638604548-638606827 GCF_018294505.1 Triticum aestivum | reverse complement strand
CGCGAGGCCAGGGGGGGCGAGAAGGCGACGGCGATCCGGGGCGGTGGCGTGGTCGCCCCGATCTCGATCCAGATCGGGGGAGTGAGGGGAGAGTGGGGATCGGGAGTGGGCTAGGGTTTCCGTCGTGGGGGGATAAGGGGAGAGGGGTGGGGGCCGGCCGGGCCTGGTGGTGGCCCAGTTGGCCTGTGGTCAGCTGGGCCGAAGCCCAGGGGGTTTCTTTTTTTTTGTATTGTTTTCTGTTTTCTTTTTATTTATTTTCTTTTATGTTTTTTATTTATCTATAAACACTTAGGCATTTAATAAAAATTTGTTTGTTGCATCATAATTACCCTTGTAATATTCGTCAACCACCGAACAATTTTATTTTAAATTTTGAAAACTTTTATTGTTTTCATCAATTTGAATTTTGAATTTGAACGGTTTTGAATTATTGCGAGGATAGCAACAGTAATCAGGATGACGTGCCATGATTAGCGTGGGATTACTGTAGCAAGATTATCCGGGCGTTACAGTCATCTTGCCTGCAAAGTTCTCAGAGTTGTCGAAAGCTTAATCCTGGTTAGAGTAATCAACAGGTTCCTCAATCACGTACTCGTCTCCCAGCTCTACCCAAAGCAAGAACACAAGCAAAGGACCAACAATCAATCACGGTGCAATGCACAAGCAACATGATGCAAAACATGGCATGATATGCAAGACATGATATGCAATGCATATGCGTGCTCCGGAAGGGAAAGATTGATCAAGGCATCAACTTGGCAAACCAAGTGTGCCACTGGAAAGATGAGATGATTTCGGTCGAAATCGATATGAAGATCACCGGAATCAGATGCACAGTTTGCAAATGGCAAGCAAAACAATAATGGCACAATTCTGCGATTAACAGCACGATGTCATCTAGAATGCAACAAGAAACTAAGCTACTGCACTCCAACATAGCAACAAGGCATATGGCAGTGATGTACTCAAGATACTTGACAAAACATGAACACCGAGCTACGGCTAATTCACAAAAGAGCAGGTTCAAACAAGCATGACAAAAGTGCAAAAGATATCAGCTTCACAGACTTAGTGAAAATACTAACATGCCAGGAATAACATCAGGAAGCCATGTTTAGAGCAAGCAAACAACATGCTACAGGAATATATCATAGCAAAAAAGGCATGGCATGATTCTACTAAATGCGTAGATGAAAAGTCCCTTACTGATCATGAGCTAAAAAGGCACAGAAGATATGATGGCACCCATGTAAACATAGCAAGTTTTATTAACAGTTTCAGACTTAGCAGAAAACTGAGCATGGCATAAACAGAATTATGAAGGCATATTTGTGAGCTCAAAACACTCACCACAATGCATTTCATGACAAGATTAGCATACTATCAGCAATAAGACATGTTCATGAAGCTAACCATGGCAAGAGCAAGTTCATAGCATGCATGGATCAACAACAACAACCATGGCAAAATTGATTAACATGTAAACAATCTGCCAGGAACATTTTATAGCAAAAGTAGAGAAAGATTAAGACATGCTAGGGCACTCCATAATTTCAAACATTGGCATGGATGGCTAGAGCATAACCATATGTCCAAAACACCCTTAGTGAAGTTACTCAAAACAAGCATGGATCTCACTGTAGCATCATGTTTACATGGCATAAAAATAACAGTAGAACAAGGGCTTAGCAAAAACCCATGTCCCTAAAAACGGCAATATCACGAGGCCTAGTTTGCATGCTTGTGCTAGTCACCACACTGATCACAAAAATACATGGCAAGTACCCCTGTAAATATGGCATGGCATAGATCAAAACACATGTAGATCTTATGCCCATATAATGCACACAACAAATGTGGCAAAAATGACAAAACATCAATATCTGCTAAGTAACAGGAGTAAACATTTTATAGCACTCTTGCATCAATGATTAGGGCATGAAGATTGACTCAAACAAGCATGTCACAATGTAATGAAATGAAGAGAATCTCCCAATGAACATTTTGATATATCATGTGCATGAAACGGAGCTACGGTCACGGAGTTATGATGCAACGAACAGGGGCATAAAACATGAGGGGGAAATGACTTGGAGGAAAAACGACCTCCTGAAATCTCAGATCTAGGGTTCGTATTTTCACACGTGAACTGAGATTTGGCGCGAGCTCACCGGAGTTGGAGGTCTGGTGGCAGCGGATCTGGCCGGCCCCTCACCGGATCCGGCCGGAGGCAGGGTCGGCGGCGAGGTGGGGCGAGGCGCCGGTGCACGCCGGCGAGG